>NW_027309141.1:0-50434 GCF_047496885.1 Scyliorhinus torazame | reverse complement strand
CTCGCTCTCCCCCCCCCACTCGCTCTCCCCCCCCCACTCGCTCTCCCCCCACTCGCTCTCCCCCCCCCACTCGCTCTCCCCCCCCACTCGCTCTGCCCCCCACTCGCTCTGCCCCCCACTCGCTCTGCCCCCCACTCGCTCTGCCCCCCACTCGCTCTGCCCACTCTGCCCCCACTCGCTCTGCCTCCCACTCGCTCTGCCCACCACTCGCTCTGCCCCCCACTTCGCTCTGCCCCCCACTCGCTCTCCCCCCCACTCGCTCTCCCCCCACTCGTTCTCTCTCCACTCGTTCTCCCCCCACTCGCTCTCCCCCCCACTTCGCTCTGCCCCCCACTCGCTCTGCCCCCCACTCGCTCTGCCCCCCACTCGCTCTGCCTCCCACTCGCTCTGCCCACCACTCGCTCTGCCCCCCACTCGCTCTGCCCCCCACTCGCTCTGCCCCCCACTCGCTCTCCCCCCACTCGCTCTCCCCCCACTCGTTCTCCCCCCCCAACTCGTTCTCCCGCCCCAACTCGCTCTCCCCCCCCTACTCGCTCTCCAGCCGAACTCGCTCTCCCCCGCACTCGCTTCCCCCCCACTCGCTTCCCCCCCCACTCGCGCTCTCCCCCACTCGCTGTCTCCCCCACTCGCTCTCCTCCCCAACTCGCTCTCCCCCCCATTCCCTCTCCCCCCCCCATTCCCTCTCCCCCCCCCACTCGCTCTCCCCCCAACTCACTCTTCCCCCTCCACTCGTTCTCCCCCCCCACTCGCTCTCCCCCCCACTCGCTTCCCCCCCCCACTCGCTCTCCCCTCCACTCGCTCTCCCCCCCCCCATTCGCGCTCCACCCCCAACTCGCTCTCCCCCGAACTCGCGCTCCCCCCCCACTCGCTCTCTGCCCCCCGCTCGCTCTCTGCCCCCCCGCTCGCTCCTCTCCCCCCCACTTGCTCCCCCCCACTCGCTCCCCCCACTCGCTCCCCCCCACTCGCTCTCCCCCCCACTCACTCTCCCCCCACTCGCTCTCTCCCCCACTCGCTCTCCTCCCCCATTCGCTCTCCCCCCCCACTCGCTCTCCCCCCCCACTCACTCTCCCCCCCACTCGCTCTCCCCCCCCATTCGCTCTCCCCCCCCACTCGCGCTCCCCCCCACTCGCTCTCTCCCCCACTCGCTCTCTCCCCCACTCGCTCTCTCCCCCACTCGCTCTCCTCCCCAACTCGCTCCCCCCCATTCCCTCTCCTCCCCCACTCGCTCTCCCCCCCAACTCACTCTTCCCCACCCAATCGTTCTCCCCCCCACTCGCTCTCCCCCCACTCGCTCGCCCCCCCACTCGCTCTCCCCCCCAATTCGCGCTCCCCCCCAACTCGCTCTCCCCCGAACTCGCGCTCCCCCCCAGTCGCTCTCTCCCCCCCGCTCGCTCTCTCCCCCCCGCTCGCTCTCCCCCCCCACTCGCTCCCCCCTACTCGCTCTCCCCCCCCACTCGCTCTCCCCCCCACTCGCTCTCCCCCCCATTCGCTCTCCCCCCCCATTCGCTCTCCCCCCCCCCCCACTCGCGCTCCCCCCACTCGCGCTCCCCCCCACTCACTCTCCCCCCCACTCGCTCTCCCCCCCCCCCATTCGCTCTCCCCCCCACTCGCTCTCCCCCCCCCATTCGCTCTCCCCCCCCAACTCGCTCTCCCTCCCCCCAACTCGCTCTCCCCCGAACTCGCTCTCCCCCCACTCGCTCTCTCCCCCCCCTACTCGCTCTCTCCCACCCCGCTCGCTCTCTCCCCCCCGCTCGCTCTCCCCCCCACTCGCTCCCCCCCACTCGCTGTCTCCCCCACTCGCTCTCCTCCCCCACTCGCTCTCCCCGCCCACTCTCTCTCCCGCCCCACTCGCTCTTCCCCACTCGCTCTCCCCCCCACTCGCTCTCCCCCCACTCGCTCTCCCCCCCCTTCGCTCTCCCCCCCGCTCGCTCCCCCCCCACTCGCTCTCCCCCCCCACTCGCTCTCCCCCCCACTCGCGCTCCCCCCCAACTCGCTCTCCCCCGAACTTGCGCTCCCCCCCACTCGCTCTGTCCCCCCCTGCTCGCTCTCTCCCTCCCGCTCGCTCTCTCCCCCCCCGCTCGCTCTCCCCCCCACTCGCTCTCCCCCCCCACTCGCTCTCCCCCTCACTCGTTCTGTCCGACCCCACTCGCGCTCCCCCCCCACTCGCTCTTCTCCCCCCGCACTCGCTCACTCCCCCACTCGCTCTCTCCCCCACTCGCTCTCCCCCCCACTCGCTCCCCCCCACTCGCTCCCCCCCACTCGCTCTCTGCCCCACTCGCTCTCTCCCCCACTCGCTCTCTCCCCCACTCGCTCTCTCCCCCACTCGCGCTCCTCCCCAACTCGCTCTCCTCCCCAACTCGCTCTCTCCCCACTCGCTCTCCTCCCCAACTCGCTCTCCCCCCCACTCCCTCTTCCCCCCCACTCGCTCTCGCCCCCACTCGCTCTCGCCCCCCACTCGCTCTCACCACCACTCGCTCTCACCCCCACTCGCTCTCCCCCCCACTCGCTCTCCCCCCCCCATTCGCTCTCCCCCCCATTCGCTCTCCCCCCCCATTCGCTCTCCCCCCCCACTTGCTCTCCCCCCCACTCGCTCTCCCCCCCCATTCGCTCTGCCCCCCACTCGCTCTCCCCCCCTCGCTCTCCCCCCACTCGCCTCTCCCCCCACTCGCTCGCCCCCACACTCGCTCTCCCCCCCACTCGCTCCCCCCCACTCGTTCTCCCCCCCCCCAACTCGTTCTCCCGCCCCAACTCGCTCTCCCCCCCCTACTCGCTCTCCAGCCGAACTCGCTCTCCCCCGCACTCGCTTCCCCCCCACTTGCTTCCCCCCCCACTTGCGCTCTCCCCCACTCGCTCTCTCCCCCACCCGCTCACTCCCCCACTCGCTCTCTCCCCCACTCGCTCTCTCCCCCACCCGCTGTCTCCCCCACTCGCTCTCCTCCCCAACTCGCTCTCCCCCCCATTCCCTCTCCCCCCCCATTCCCTCTCCCCCCCCCACTCGCTCTCCCCCCCAACTCACTCTTCCCCCTCCACTCGTTCTCCCCCCCACTCGCTCTCCCCCCACTCGCTTCCCCCCCCCACTCGCTCTCCCCTCCACTCGCTCTCCCCCCCCCCATTCGCGCTCCCCCCCAACTCGCTCTCCCCCGAACTCGCGCTCCCCCCCACTCGCTCTCTTCCCCCCCGCTCGCTCTCTCTCCCCCCCACTTGCTCCCCTCCACTCGCTCCGCCCCCCACTCGCTCCCCCCCACTCGCTCTCCCCCCCACTCACTCTCCCCCCACTCGCTCTCTCCCCCACTCGCTCTCCTCCCCCACTCGCTCTCCCCCCCCACTCGCTCTCCCCCCCCACTCGTTCTCCCCCCCATTCGCGCTCCCCCCCAACTCGCTCTCCCCCCGAACTTGCGCTCCCCCCCACTCGCTCTGTCCCCCCCCCGCTCGCTCTCTCCCTCCCGCTCGCTCTCTCCCCCCCCGCTCGCTCTCCTCCCCACTCGCTCTCTCCCCCCCCACTCGCTCTCCCCCTCACTCGTTCTGTCCGACCCCACTCGCGCTCCCCCCCACTCGCTCTTCTCCCCCCGCACTCGCTCACTCCCCCACTCGCTCTCTCCCCCCACTCGCTCTCCCCCCCACTCGCTCCCCCCCACTCGCTCTCTGCCCCACTCGCTCTCTCCCCCCACTCGCTCTCTCCCCCCACTCGCTCTCTCCCCCACTCGCGCTCCTCCCCAACTCGCTCTCCTCCCCAACTCGCTCTCTCCCCCACTCGCTCTCCTCCCCAACTCGCTCTCCCCCCCACTCCCTCTTCCCCCCCCACTCGCTCTCGCCCCCCACTCGCTCTCGCCCCCACTCGCTCCTCGCCCCCACTCGCTCTCGCCCCCACTCGCTCTCACCACCACTCGCTCTCACCCCCACTCGCTCTCCCCCCCACTCGCTCTCCCCCCCCATTCGCTCTCCCCCCCATTCGCTCTCCCCCCCCATTCGCTCTCCCCCCCACTTGCTCTCCCCCCCACTCGCTCTCCCCCCCCATTCGCGCTCTCCCCCCCCATTCGCGCTCCCCCCCAACTCGCTCTCCCCCCCAACACGCTCTCCCCCCCCAACTCGCTCTCCCCCCAACTCGCTCTCCCCCGAACTCGCGCTCCCCCCACTCGCTCTCTCCCCCCCGCTCGCTCTCCCCCCCACTCGCTCCCCCCCACTCGCTCTCCCCCCCCACTCGCTCTCCCCCCCCCACTCGCTCTCCCCCCCACTCTCTCTCCCCCCCACTCGCTCTCCCCCCCACTCGCTCTCCCCCCCCACTCGCTCTCCCCCCCCACTCGCTCTCCCCCCCACTGGCTCTCCCCCCCACTCGCTCTCCCCCCCACTCGCTCTGCCCCCCACTCGCTCTGCCCCCCACTCGCTCTGCCCCCCACTCGCTCTGCCCCCCACTCGCTCTCCCCCCACTCGCTCTCCCCCCACTCGCTCGCCCCCACACTCGCTCTCCCCCCCACTCGCTCCCCCCCACTCGTTCTCCCCCCCCCCAACTCGTTCTCCCCGCCCCAACTCGCTCTCCCCCCCTACTCGCTCTCCAGCCGAACTCGCTCTCCCCCGCACTCGCTTCCCCCCCACTTGCTTCCCCCCCCCACTTGCGCTCTCCCCCACTCGCTCTCTCCCCCACCCGCTCACCCCCCACTCGCTCTCTCCCCCACTCGCTCTCTCCCCCACCCGCTGTCTCCCCCACTCGCTCTCCTCCCCAACTCGCTCTCCCCCCCATTCCCTCTCCCCCCCCCATTCCCTCTCCCCCCCCCACTCGCTCTCCCCCCCAACTCACTCTTCCCCCTCCACTCGTTCTCCCCCCCACTCGCTCTCCCCCCACTCGCTTCCCCCCCACTCGCTCTCCCCTCCACTCGCTCTCCCCCCCCCCCATTCGCGCTCCCCCCAACTCGCTCTCCCCCGAACTCGCGCTCCCCCCCACTCGCTCTCTTCCCCCCCCCCGCTCGCTCTCTCTCCCCCCCCACTTGCTCCCCTCCACTCGCTCCCCCCCACTCGCTCCCCCCCACTCGCTCTCCCCCCCACTCACTCTCCCCCCACTCGCTCTCTCCCCCACTCGCTCTCCTCCCCCACTCGCTCTCCACCCCCCACTCGCTCTCCCCCCCCACTCACTCTCCCCCACACTCGCTCTCCCCCCCACTCACTCTCCCCCCAACTCGCTCTCCCCCCCCACTCGCTCTCCCCCCCCCATTCGCTCTCCCCCCCCACTCGCTCTCCCCCCCCATTCGCTCTCTCCCCCCATTCGCTCTCTCCCTCACTCGATCTCCCCACCACTCGCTCTCCCCCCCCCCCATTCGTGCTCCCCCCCCCAACTCGAACTCCCCCCCAACTCGCTCTCTCTCCCCCCCACTCGCTCTCCCCCCCACTCGCTCTCTCCCCCACTCGCTCTCCTCCCCCACTCGCTCTCCCCCCCCCACTCGCTCTCCCCCCCCCCCACTCGCTCTCCCCCCCCATTCGCTCTCCCCCCCACTCGCTCTCCCCCCCATTCGCTCTCCCCCCCCACTCGCTCTCCCCCCCCCATTCGCTCTCTCCCCCCCCTCGCTCTCTCCCCCCCACTCGCTCTCTCCCCCACTCGCTCTCCTCCGCAACTCGCTCTCCCCCCCCACTCGCTCTCCCCCCCACTCGCTCTCCCCCCCCCACTCGCTCTCCCTCCCACTCGCTCTCCCCCCCACTCGCTCTCCCCCCACTCGCTCTCCCCCCACTCGCTCTCCCCCCCCACTCGCTCCCCCCACTCGCTCTCCCCCCACTCGCTCTCCTCCCCCATTCGCTCTCCCCCCCCATTCGCTCTCCCCCCCCCACTCACGCTCCCCCCCACTTGCGCTCCCCCCCACTCGCTCACCCCCCCACTCTCTCTCCCCCCAACTCGCTCTCCCCCGAACTCGCGCTCCCCCCCACTCGCTCTCTCCCCCCCCCTACTCGCTCTCTCCCCCCCCGCTCGCTCTCTCCCCCCCGCTCGCTCTCCCCCCCCACTAGCTCCCCCCCCACTCGCTGTCTCCCCCACTCGCTCTCCTCCCCCACTCGCTCTCCCCGCCCACTCTCTCTCCCGCCCCACTCGCTCTGCCCCCCCACTCGCTCTCTCCCCCCCACTCGCTCTCCCCCCCCCTTCGCTCTCCCCCCCGCTCTCTCCCCTCCCGCTCGCTCTCCCCCCCCTCTCGCTCTGCCCCCCCCACTCGCTCTCCCCCTCACTCGTTCTGTCCGACCCCACTCGCGCTCCCCCCCACTCGCTCTTCTCCCCCCGCACTCGCTCACTCCCCCACTCGCTCTCGCCCCCACTCGCTCTCCCCCCCACTCGCTCCCCCCCACTCGCTCTCTGCCCCACTCGCTCTCTCCCCCACTCGCTCTCTCCCCCACTCGCTCTCTCCCCCCACTCGCTCTCCTCCCCAACTCGCTCTCCTCCCCAACTCGCTCTCCTCCCCAACTCGCTCTCCCCCCCACTCCCTCTTCCCCCCCACTCGCTCTCCCCCCCCATTCGCTCTCCCCCCCCATTCGCTCTCCCCCCCGACTTGCTCTCCCCCCCCACCCTCCTCTCCCCCCCATTCGCGCTCTCCCCCCCATTCGCGCTCCCCCCCAACTCGCTCTCCCCCCCAACACGCTCTCCCCCCCCAATTCGCTCTTCCCCCAACTCGCTCTCCCCCGAACTCGCGCTCCCCCCACTCGCTCTCTCCCCCCCAAACTCGTTCTCCGCCCCCAACTCTCTCTCCCCCCCCCCACTCGCTCTCCAGCCGAACGCGCTCTCCCCCGCACTCGCTTCCCCCCCACTCGCGCTCTCCCCCACTCGCTGGCTCCCCCACTCGCTCTCCTCCCCAACTCGCTCTCCCCCCCATTCCCTCTCCCCCCCCATTCCCTCTCCCCCCCCATTCGCTCTCCCCCTCAACTCACTCTTCCCCCTCCACTCGTTCTCCCCCCCCCCAGCTCTCCCCCCACTCGCTTCCCCCCCCCCACTCGCTCTCCCCTCCACTCGCTCTCCCCCCCCCATTTGCGCTCCCCCCCAACTCGCTCTCCCCCGAACTCGCGCTCCCCCCCCACTCGCTCTCTCCCCCCCCGCTCGCTCTCTCTCCCCCCCGCTCACTCTCCCCCCCACTTGCTCCCCCCACTCGCTCCCCCCCCAATCGCTCCCCCCCCACTCGCTCTCCCCCCCACTCACTCTCCCCCCACTCGCTCTCTCCCCCACTCGCTCTCCTCCCCCACTCGCTCTCCCCCCCCACTCGCTCTCCCCCCCCACTCACTCTCCCCCCCCACTCGCTCTCCCCCCCCATTCGCTCTCCCCCCCACTCGCGCTCCCCCCCACTCGCTCTCTCCCCCACTCGCTCTCTCCCCCACTCGCTCTCTCCCCCACTCGCTCTCTCCCCCACTCGCTCTCCTCCCCAACTCGCTCCCCCCCATTCCCTCTCCCCCCCCACTCGCTCTCCCCCCCAACTCACTCTTCCCCACCCAATCGTTCTCCCCCCCCCACTCGCTCTCCCCCCCCAATTCGCGCTCCCCCCCCAACTCGCTCTCCCCCGAACTCGCGCTCCCCCCCACTCGCTCCCGCCCCCCCCGCCTCGCTCTCTCTCCCCCCCGCTCGCTCTCTCCCTCCCCCGCTCGATCTCCCCCCCCACTCGCTCCCCCCTACTCGCTCTCCCCCCCACTCGCTCTCCCCCCCACTCGCTCTCCCCCCTATTCGCTCTCCCCCCCCATTCGCTCTCCCCCCCCCCACTCGCGCTCACCCCCCACTCGCGCTCCCCCCCACTCACTCTCCCCCCCACTCGCTCTCCCCCCCATTCGCTCTCCCCCCCCAACTCGCTCTCCCTCCCCCAACTCGCTGTCCCCCGAACTCGCGCTCCCCCCCACTCGCTCTCCCCCCCTACTCGCTCTCTTCCCCCCCCCGCTCGCTCTCTCCCCCCCCGCTCGCTCTCCCCCCCACTCGCTCCCCCCCACTCGCTGTCTCCCCCACTCGCTCTCCTCCCCCACTCGCTCTCCCCGCCCACTCTCTCTCCCGCCCCACTCGCTCTCTCCCCCACTCGCTCTCTCCCCCACTCGCTCTCCTCCCCAACTCGTCCCCCCCATTCCCTCTCCCCCCCCCACTCGCTCTCCCCCCCAACTCACTCTTCCCCACCCAATCGTTCTCCCCCCCCACTCGCTCTCCCCCCCCAATTCGCGCTCCCCCCCCAACTCGCTCTCCCCCGAACTCGCGCTCCCCCCCACTCGCTCCCGCCCCCCCGCTCGCTCTCTCCCCCCCCGCTCGCTCTCTCCCTCCCCCGCTCGATCTCCCCCCCACTCGCTCCCCCCTACTCGCTCTCCCCCCCACTCGCTCTCCCCCCCACTCGCTCTCCCCCCTATTCGCTCTCCCCCCCCATTCGCTCTCCCCCCCCCACTCGCGCTCACCCCCACTCGCGCTCCCCCCCACTCACTCTCCCCCCCACTCGCTCTCCCCCCCATTCGCTCTCCCCCCCCAACTCGCTCTCCTCCCCCAACTCGCTCTCCCCCCGAACTCGCGCTCCCCCCCACTCGCTCTCTCCCCCCCTACTCGCTCTCTCCCCCCCCCCGCTCGCTCTCTCCCCCCCCGCTCGCTCTCCCCCCCCACTCGCTCCCCCCCACTCGCTGTCTCCCCCACTCGCTCTCCTCCCCCACTCGCTCTCCCCGCCCACTCTCTCTCCCCGCCCGACTCGCTCTGCCCCCCACTCGCTCTCCCCCCCACTCGCTCTCCCCCCACTCGCTCTCCCCCCCACTCGTTCTCCCCCCCCCACTCGTTCTCCCCCCCATTCGCGCTCCCCCCCCAACTCGCTCTCCCCCGAACTTGCGCTCCCCCCCACTCGCTCTGTCCCCCCCCATCGCTCTCTCCCCCCCGCTCGCTCTCTCCCCCCCCGCTCGCTCTCCCCCCCACTCGCTCTCCCCCTCACTCGTTCTGTCCGACCCCACTCGCGCTCCCCCCCACTCGCTCTTCTCCCCCCGCACTCGCTCTCTCCCCCACTCGCTCTCTCCCCCACTCACTCTCCCCCCCACTCGCTCCCCCCCACTCGCTCTCTGCCCCACTCGCTCTCTCCCCCACTCGCTCTCTCCCCACTCGCTCTCTCCCCCACTCGCTCTCCTCCCCAACTCGCTCTCCTCCCCAACTCGCTCTCTCCCCCACTCGCTCTCCTCCCCAACTCGCTCTCCCCCCCACTCCCTCTTCCCCCCCCACTCGCTCTCCGCCCCACTCGCTCTCGCCCCCACTCGCTCTCACCCCCACTCGCCCCTCCCCCCCCCACTCGCTCTCCCCCCCCATTCGCTCTCCCCCCCATTCGCTCTCCCCCCCCCCATTCGCTCTCCCCCCCCCCACTTGCTCTCCCCCCCACTCGCTCTCCCCCCCATTCGCGCTCTCCCCCCCATTCGCGCTCTCCCCCAACTCGCTCTCCCCCCCCAACACGCTCTCTCCCCCCCCCAACTCGCTCTCCCCCCAACTCGCTCTCCCCCGAACTCGCGCTCCCCCCTCTCGCTCTCTCCCCCCCGCTCGCTCTCCCCCCCTCTCGCTCCCCCCCACTCGCTCTCCCCCCCCCACTCGCTCTCCCCCCCCACTCGCTCTCCCCCCCACTCGCTCTCCCCCCACTCGCTCTCCCCCCCACTCGCTCTCCCCCCCACTCGCTCTCCCCCCCACTCGCTCTCCCCCCCACTCGCTCTCCCCCCCACTCGCTCTGCCCCCCACTCGCTCTGCCCCCCACTCGCTCTGCCCCCCACTCGCTCTGCCCCCCACTCGCTCTCCCCCCACTCGCTCGCCCCCACACTCGCTCTCCCCCCACTCGCTCCCCCCCACTCGTTCTCCCCCCCCCAACTCGTTGTCCCGCCCTAACTCGCTCTCCCGCCCCAACTCGCTCTCCCCCCCCCTACTCGCTCTCCAGCCGAACTCGCTCTCCCCACACTCGCTTCCCCCCCACTCGCTTCCCCCCCACTCGCGCTCTCCCCCGCTCGCTCTCTCCCCCACCCGCTCACCCCCCACTCGCTCTCTCCCCCACTCGCTCTCTCCCCCACCCGCTGTCTCCCCCACTCGCTCTCCTCCCCAACTCGCTCTCCCCCCCATTCCCTCTCCCCCCCATTCCCTCTCCCCCCCACTCGCTCTCCCCCCCAACTCACTCTTCCCCCTCCACTCGTTCTCCCCCCCACTCGCTCTCCCCCAACTCGCTTCCCCCCCCCACTCGCTCTCCTTCACTCGCTCTCCCCCCCCATTCGCGCTCCCCCCCCAACTCGCTCTCCCCCGAATCCGCGCTCCCCCCCACTCGCTCTCTTCCCCCCCGCTCGCTCTCTCTCCCCCCCACTTGCTCCCCCCACTCGCTCCCCCCCCCACTCGCTCCCCCCCACTCGCTCTCCCCCCACTCACTCTCCCCCCACTCGCTCTCTCCCCCACTCGCTCTCCTCCCCCACTCGCTCTCCCCCCCCACTCGCTCTCCCTCCCCCACTCGCTCTCCCCCACACTCGCTCTCTCCCCACTCGCTCTCCCCCCAACTCGCTCTCCCCCCCACTCGCTCTCCCCCCCCCATTCGCTCTCCCCCCACTCGCTCTCCCCCCCCATTCGCTCTCTCCCCCCATTCGCTCTCTCCCCCACTCGATCTCCCCACCACTCGCTCTCCCCCCCCATTCGTGCTCCCCCCCCAACTCGAACTCCCCCAACTCGCTCTCTCTCCCCTCCCTCGCTCTCCCCCCCACTCGCTCTCTCCCCCACTCGCTCTCCTCCCCCACTCGCTCTCCCCCCCACTCGCTCTCACCCCCCCACTCGCTCTCCCCCCCACTCGCTCTCCCCCCCCATTCGCTCTCCCCCCCAACTCGCTCTCCCTCCCCCCAACTCGCTCTCCCCCGAACTTGCGCTCCCCCCCACTCGCTCTCTCCCCCCCGCTCGCTCTCCCCCCCACTCGCTCCCCCCCACTCGCTGTCTCCCCCACTCGCTCTCCTCCCCCACTCGCTCTCCCCGCCCACTCTCTCTCCCGCCACACTCGCTCTGCCCCCCACTCGCTCTCCCCCCCACTCGCTCTCCCCCCACTCGCTCTCTCCCCCCCCTTCGCTCTCCCCCCCGCTCGCTCCCCCCCACTCGCTCTCCCCCCCCACTCGCTCTCCCCCCCACTCGTTCTCCCCCCCATTCGCGCTCCCCCCCCAACTCGCTCTCCCCCCGAACTTGCGCTCCCCCCCACTCGCTCTGTCCCCCCCCGCTCGCTCTCTCCCCCCCGCTCACTCTCTCCCCCCCCCGCTCGCTCTCCCCCCCACTCGCTCTCCCCCCCAACTCGCTCTCCCCCTCACTCGTTCTGTCCGACCCCACTCGCGCTCCCCCCACTCGCTCTTCTCCCCCCGCACTCGCTCACTCCCCCACTCGCTCTCTCCCCCACTCGCTCTCCCCCCCCACTCGCTCCCCCCCACTCGCTCTCTGCCCCACTCGCTCTCTGCCCCACTCGCTCTCTCCCCCAGTTGCTCTCTCCCCCACTCGCTCTCTCCCCCACTCGCTCTCCTCCCCAACTCGCTCTCCTCCCCAACTCGCTCTCTCCCCCACTCGCTCTCCTCCCCAACTCGCTCTCCCCCCCCCACTCCCTCTTCCCCCCCCACTCGCTCTCGCCCCCACTCGCTCTCACCACCACTCGCTCTCACCACCACTCGCTCTCACCCCCACTCGCTCTCCCCCCCCATTCGCTCTCCCCCCCATTCGCTCTCCCACCCCATTCGCTCTCTCCCCCCATTCGCTCTCCCCCCCCATTCGCTCTCCCCCCCCACTTGCTCTCCCCCCCACTCGCTCTCCCCTCCCATTCGCGCTCTCCCCCCCCATTAGCGCTCCCCCCCAACTCGCTCTCCCCCCCAACACGCTCTCCCCCCCCAACTCGCTCTCCCCCCAACTCGCTCTCCCCCGAACTCGCGTTCCCCCCACTCGCTCTCTCCCCCCCGCTCGCTCTCCCCCCCACTCGCTCCCCCCCACTCGCTCTCCCCCCCCACTCGCTCTCCCACCCCCACTCGCTCTCCCCACCCCCACTCGCTCTCCCCCCCACTCGCTCTCCCCCCACTCGCTCTCACCACCACTCGCTCTCACCCCCACTTGCTCTCCCCCCCGCTCGCTCCCCCCCACCCCCACTCGCTCTCCCCCCCCACTCGTTCTCCCCCCCATTCGCGCTCCCCCCCCCAACTCGCTCTCCCCCGAACTTGCGCTCCCCCCCCACTCGCTCTGTCCCCCCCCGCTCGCTCTCTCCCCCCCCGCTCACTCTCTCCCCCCCGCTCTCACTCTCTCCCCCCACGCTCGCTCTCCCCCCCCACTCGCTCTCCCCCTCACTCGTTCTGTCCGACCCCACTCGCGCTCCCCCCCACTCGCTCTTCTCCCCCCGCACTCGCTCACTCCCCCACTCGCTCTCTCCCCCACTCGCTCTCCCCCCCCCACTCGCTCCCCCCCACTCGCTCTCTGCCCCACTCGCTCTCTCCCCCACTCGCTCTCTCCCCCACTCGCTCTCTCCCCCACTCGCGCTCCTCCCCAACTCGCTCTCCTCCCCAACTCGCTCTCTCCCCCACTCGCTCTCCTCCCCAACTCGCTCTCCCCCCCACTCCCTCTTCCCCCCCCACTCGCTCTCGCCCCCACTCGCTCTCGCCCCCACTCGCTCTCACCACCACTCGCTCTCACCCCCACTCGCTCTCCCCCCCACTCGCTCTCCCCCCCCATTCGCTCTCCCCCCCATTCGCTCTCCCCCCCCATTCGCTCTCCCCCCCCCACTTGCTCTCCCCCCCCACTCGCTCTCCCCCCCCCCATTCGCGCTCTCCCCCCCATTCGCGCTCCCCCCAACTCGCTCTCCCCCCCAACACGCTCTTCCCCCCCCAACTCGCTCTCCCCCCAACTCGCTCTCCCCCGAACTCGCGCTCCCCCCACTCGCTCTCTCCCCCCCGCTCGCTCTCCCCCCCACTCGCTCCCCCCCCACTCGCTCTCCCCCCCCACTCGCTCTCCCCCCCCCACTCTCTCTCCCCCCCACTCTCTCTCCCCCCCACTCGCTCTCCCCCCCACTCGCTCTCCCCCCCACTCGCTCTCCCCCCCCACTCGCTCTCCCCCCCACTCGCTCTCCCCCCCCACTCGCTCTGCCCCCCACTCGCTCTGCCCCCCACTCGCTCTACCCCCCACTCGCTCTGCCCCCCACTCGCTCTGCCCCCCACTCGCTCTCCCCCACTCTCCCCCCCACTCGCTCTCCCCCCACTCGCTCTCCCCCCCACTCGCTCGCCCCCCACACTCGCTCTCCCCCCCACTCGCTCCCCCCCACTCGTTCTCCCCCCCCCCCCAACTCGTTCTCCCGCCCCAACTCGCTCTCCCCCCCCTACTCGCTCTCCAGCCGAACTCGCTCTCCCCCGCACTCTCTTCCCCCCCACTTGCTTCACCCCCCACTTGCGCTCTCCCCCACTCGCTCTCTCCCCCACCCGCTCACCCCCCACTCGCTCTCTCCCCCACTCGCTCTCTCCCCCACCCGCTGTCTCCCCACTCGCTCTCCTCCCCAACTCGCTCTCCCCCCCATTCCCTCTCCCCCCCCATTCCCTCTCCCCCCCCACTCGCTCTCCCCCCCAACTCACTCTTCCCCCTCCACTCGTTCTCCCCCCCACTCGCTCTCCCCCCACTCGCTTCCCCCCCCCACTCGCTCTCCCCCTCCACTCGCTCTCCCCCCCCCATTCGCGCTCCCCCCCCAACTCGCTCTCCCCCGAACTCGCGCTCCCCCCCACTCGCTCTCTTCCCCCCCCGCTCGCTCTCTCTCCCCCCCACTTGCTCCCGTCCACTCGCTCCCCCCCCACTCGCTCCCCCCCACTCGCTCTCCCCCCCCACTCACTCTCCCCCCACTCGCTCTCTCCCCCACTCGCTCTCCTCCCCCACTCGCTCTCCACCCCCACTCGCTCTCCCCCCCCCACTCACTCTCCCCCCACACTCGCTCTCCCCCCACTCGCTCTCCCCCCAACTCGCTCTCCCCCCCACTCGCTCTCCCCCCCCATTCGCTCTCCCCCCCCACTCGCTCTCCCCCCCCCATTCGCTCTCTCCCCCCATTCGCTCTCTCCCTCACTCGATCTCCCCACCACTCGCTCTCCCCCCCCCCCCATTCGTGCTCCCCCCCCCAACTCGAACTCCCCCCCCAACTCGCTCTCTCTCCCCCCCACTCGCTCTCCCCCCCACTCGCTCTCTCCCCCACTCGCTCTCCTCCCCCACTCGCTCTCCCCCCCCACTCGCTCTCCCCCCCCACTCGCTCTCCCCCCCCATTCGCTCTCCCCCCACTCGCTCTCCCCCCCCATTCGCTCTCCCCCCCCACTCGCTCTCCCCCCCCACATTCGCTCTCTCCCCCCCCTCGCTCTCTCCCCCCCACTCGCTCTCTCCCCCACTCGCTCTCCTCCGCAACTCGCTCTCCCCCCCCACTCGCTCTCCCCCCCCACTCGCTCTCTCCCCCCCACTCGCTCTCCCCCCCCACTCGCTCTCCCCCCACTCGCTCTCCCCCCACTCGCTCTCCCCCCCCCACTCGCTCCCCCCACTCGCTCTCCCCCCACTCGCTCTCCTCCCCCATTCGCTCTCCCCCCCCCATTCGCTCTCCCCCCCCACTCACGCTCCCCCCCCACTTGCGCTCCCCCCCACTCGCTCACCCCCCCACTCTCTCTCCCCCCAACTCGCTCTCCCCCGAACTCGCGCTCCCCCCCACTCGCTCTCTCCCCCCCCTACTCGCTCTCTCCCCCCCCGCTCGCTCTCTCCCCCCCGCTCGCTCTCCCCCCCACTCGCTCCCCCCCCACTCGCTGTCTCCCCCACTCGCTCTCCTCCCCCACTCGCTCTCCCCGCCCACTCCTCTCTCCCGCCCCACTCGCTCTGCCCCCCCACTCGCTCTCCCCCCCCACTCGCTCTCCCCCCCCCTTCGCTCTCCCCCCCGCTCTCTCCCCCCCCGCTCGATCTCCCCCCTCTCGCTCTGCCCCCCCCCCACTCGCTCTCCCCCTCACTCGTTCTGTCCGACCCCACTCGCGCTCCCCCCCACTCGCTCTTCTCCCCCCGCACTCGCTCACTCCCCCACTCGCTCTCGCCCCCACTCGCTCTCCCCCCCACTCGCTCCCCCCCACTCGCTCTCTGCCCCACTCGCTCTCTCCCCCACTCGCTCTCTCCCCCACTCGCTCTCTCCCCCACTCGCTCTCCTCCCCAACTCGCTCTCCTCCCCAACTCGCTCTCCTCCCCAACTCGCTCTCCCCCCCACTCCCTCTTCCCCCCCACTCGCTCTCCCCCCCCCATTCGCTCTCCCCCCCCCATTCGCTCTCCCCCCCGACTTGCTCTCCCCCCCCACTTGCTCTCCCCCCCATTTGCGCTCTCCCCCCCATTCGCGCTCCCCCCCAACTCGCTCTCCCCCCCAACACGCTCTCCCCCCCCCAATTCGCTCTTCCCCCAACTCGCTCTCCCCCGAACTCGCGCTCCCCCCACTCGCTCTCTCCCCCCCAAACTCGTTCTCCCGCCCCAACTCTCTCTCCCCCCCCCCACTCGCTCTCCAGCCGAACGCGCTCTCCCCCACACTCGCTTCCCCCCCCACTCGCGCTCTCCCCCACTCGCTGTCTCCCCCACTCGCTCTCCCCCCCCCACTCGCTCCCCCCACTCGCTCTCCCCCCACTCGCTCTCCTCCCCCATTCGCTCTCCCCCCCCATTCGCTCTCCCCCCCCACTCACGTTCCCCCCCACTTGCGCTCCCCCCCACTCGCTCACCCCCCCACTCTCTCTCCCCCCAACTCGCTCTCCCCCGAACTCGCGCTCCCCCCCACTCGCTCTCTCCCCCCCCTACTCGCTCTCTCCCCCCCCGCTCGCTCTCTCCCCCCCGCTCGCTCTCCCCCCCACTCGCTCCCCCCCACTCGCTGTCTCCCCCACTCGCTCTCCTCCCCCACTCGCTCTCCCCCGCCCACTCTCTCTCCCGCCCCACTCGCTCTGCCCCCCACTCGCTCTCCCCCCCACTCGCTATCCCCCCCCTTCGCTCTCCCCCCCGCTCTCTCCCCCCCCGCTCGCTCTCCCCCCTCTCGCTCTGCCCCCCCACTCGCTCTCCCCCTCACTCGTTCTGTCCGACCCCACTCGCGCTCCCCCCCACTCGCTCTTCTCCCCCCGCACTCGCTCACTCCCCCACTCGCTCTCGCCCCCACTCGCTCTCCCCCCCACTCGCTCCCCCCCACTCGCTCTCTGCCCCACTCGCTCTCTCCCCCACTCGCTCTCTCCCCACTCGCTCTCTCCCCCACTCGCTCTCCTCCCCAACTCGCTCTCCTCCCCAACTCGCTCTCCTCCCCAACTCGCTCTCCCCCCCCCACTCCCTCTTCCCCCCCACTCGCGCTCCCCCCCCCATTCGCTCTCCCCCCCCATTCGCTCTCCCCCCCGACTTGCTCTCCCCCCCACTTGCTCTCCCCCCCATTCGCGCTCTCCCCCCCATTCGCGCTCCCCCCCAACTCGCTCTCCCCCCCAACACGCTCTCCCCCCCAATTCGCTCTTCCCCCAACTCGCTCTCCCCCGAACTCGCGCTCCCCCCACTCGCTCTCTCCCCCCCAAACTCGTTCTCCCGCCCCAACTCTCTCTCCCCCCCCCACTCGCTCTCCAGCCGAACGCGCTCTCCCCCGCACTCGCTTCCCCCCCACTCGCGCTCTCCCCCACTCGCTGTCTCCCCCACTCGCTCTCCTCCCCAACTCGCTCTCCCCCCCATTCCCTCTCCCCCCCCATTCCCTCTCCCCCCCCACTAGCTCTCCCCCTCAACTCACTCTTCCCCCTCCACTCGTTCTCCCCCCCCTAGCTCTCCCCCCACTCGCTTCCCCCCCACTCGCTCTCCCCTCCACTCGCTCTCCCCCCCCCCATTTGCGCTCCCCCCCAACTCGCTCTCCCCCGAACTCGCGCTCCCCCCCACTCGCTCTCTCCCCCCCCTTCGCTCTCTCCCCCACTCGCTCTCTCCCCCACTCGCTCTCTCCCCCACTCGCTCTCCTCCCCAACTCGCTCTCCTCCCCAACTCGCTCTCCTCCCCAACTCGCTCTCCCCCCCACTCCCTCTTCCCCCCACTCGCTCTCCCCCCCCATTCGCTCTCCCCCCCCATTCGCTCTCCCCCCCGACTTGCTCTCCCCCCCCACTTGCTCTCCCCCCCATTCGCGCTCTCCCCCCCATTCGCGCTCCCCCCCAACTCGCTCTCCCCCCCAACACGCTCTCCCCCCCCCAATTCGCTCTTCCCCCAACTCGCTCTCCCCCGAACTCGCGCTCCCCCCACTCGATCTCTCCCCCCCAAACTCGTTCTCCCGCCCCAACTCTCTCTCCCCCCCCACTCGCTCTCCAGCCGAACGCGCTCTCCCCCCGCACTCGCTTCCCCCCCACTCGCGCTCTCCCCCACTCGCTGTCTCCCCCACTCGCTCTCCTCCCCAACTCGCTCTCCCCCCCATTCCCTCTCCCCCCCCATTCCCTCTCCCCCCCCACTCGCTCTCCCCCTCAACTCACTCTTCCCCCTCCACTCGTTCTCCCCCCCCCCTAGCTCTCCCCCCACTCGCTTCCCCCCCCCCACTCGCTCTCCCCTCCACTCGCTCTCCCCCCCCCATTTGCGCTCCCCCCCAACTCGCTCTCCCCCGAACTCGCGCTCCCCCCCCACTCGCTCTCTCCCCCCCCGCTCGCTCTCTCTCCCCCCCGCTCACTCTCCCCCCCACTTGCTCCCCCCCACTCGCTCCCCCCCAATCGCTCCCCCCCACTCGCTCTCCCCCCCACTCACTCTCCCCCCACTCGCTCTCTCCCCCACTCGCTCTCCTCCCCCACTCGCTCTCCCCCCCCCACTCGCTCTCCCCCCCCACTCACTCTCCCCCCCACTCGCTCTCCCCCCCCATTCGCTCTCCCCCCCACTCGCGCTCCCCCCCACTCGCTCTCTCCCCCACTCGCTCTCTCCCCCACTCGCTCTCTCCCCCACTCGCTCTCTCCCCCACTCGCTCTCTCCCCCACTCGCTCTCCTCCCCAACTCGCTCCCCCCCATTCCCACTCCCCCCCCACTCGCTCTCCCCCCCAACTCACTCTTCCCCACCCAATCGTTCTCCCCCCCCCACTCGCTCTCCCCCCCCCAATTCGCGCTCCCCCCCCAACTCGCTCTCCCCCGAACTCGCGCTCCCCCCCACTCGCTCCCGCCCCCCCCGCTCGCTCTCTCCCCCCCGCTCGCTCTCTCCCCCCCCGCTCGCTCTCCCCCCCACTCGCTCCCCCCTACTCGCTCTCCCCCCCACTCGCTCTCCCTCCCACTCGCTCTCCCCCCCATTCGCTCTCCCCCCCCATTCGCTCTCCCCCCCCCCCACTCGCGCTCACCCCCACTCGCGCTCCCCCCCACTCACTCTCCCCCCACTCGCTCTCCCCCCCATTCGCTCTCCCCCCCCAACTCGCTCTCCCTCCCCCAACTCGCTCTCCCCCGAACTCGCGCTCCCCCCCACTCGCTCTCTCCCCCCCTACTCGCTCTCTCCCCCCCGCTCGCTCTCTCCCCCCCGCTCGCTCTCCCCCCCACTCGCTCCCCCCCACTCGCTGTCTCCCCCACTCGCTCTCCTCCCCCACTCGCTCTCCCCGCCCACTCTCTCTCCCGCCCCACTCGCTCTGCCCCCCACTCGCTCTCCCCCCCACTCGCTCTCCCCCCACTCGCTCTCCCCCCCCACTCGTTCTCCCCCCATTCGCGCTCCCCCCCAACTCGCTCTCCCCCGAACTTGCGCTCCCCCCCCACTCGCTCTGTCCCCCCCCCATCGCTCTCTCCCCCCTGCTCGCTCTCTCCCCCCCCGCTCGCTCACCCCCCCACTCGCTCTCCCCCCCACTCGCTCTCCCCCCTCACTCGTTCTGTCCGACCCCACTCGCGCTCCCCCCCACTCGCTCTTCTCCCCCCGCACTCGCTCTCTCCCCCACTCGCTCTCTCCCCCACTCGCTCTCCCCCCCACTCGCTCCCCCCCACTCGCTCTCTGCCCCACTCGCTCTCTCCCCCACTCGCTCTCTCCCCCACTCGCTCTCTCCCCCACTCGCTCTCCTCCCCAACTCGCTCTCCTCCCCAACTCGCTCTCTCCCCCACTCGCTCTCCTCCCCAACTCGCTCTCCCCCCCACTCCCTCTTCCCCCCCCCACTCGCTCTCGCCCCCACTCGCTCTCGCCCCCACTCTCTCTCACCCCCACTCGCTCTCCCCCCCCCCCACTCGCTCTCCCCCCCATTCGCTCTCCCCCCCATTCGCTCTCCCCCCCCATTCGCTCTCCCCCCCCCACTTGCTCTCCCCCCCACTCGCTCTCCCCCCCCATTCGCGCTCTCCCCCCCATTCGCGCTCTCCCCCAACTCGCTCTCCCCCCCAACACGCTCTCCCCCCCCCCAACTCGCTCTCCCCCCAACTCGCTCTCCCCCGAACTCGCGCTCCCCCCTCTCGCTCTCTCCCCCCCCGCTCGCTCTCCCCCCCTCTCGCTCTCCCCCCCACTCGCTCTCCCCCCCACTCGCTCTCCCCCCCACTCGCTCTCCCCCCCACTCGCTCTGCCCCCCACTCGCTCTGCCCCCCACTCGCTCTGCCCCCCACTCGCTCTGCCCCCCACTCGCTCTGCCCCCCACTCGCTCTGCCCCCCACTCGCTCTCCCCCCACTCGCTCGCCCCCACACTCGCTCTCCCCCCACTCGCTCCCCCCCACTCGTTCTCCCCCCCCCAACTCGTTGTCCCGCCCCAACTCGCTCTCCCGCCCCAACTCGCTCTCCCCCCCCCTACTCGCTCTCCAGCCGAACTCGCTCTCCCCACACTCGCTTCCCCCCCACTCGCTTCCCCCCCCACTCGCGCTCTCCCCCACTCGCTCTCTCCCCCACCCGCTCACCCCCCACTCGCTCTCTCCCCCACTCGCTCTCTCCCCCACCCGCTGTCTCCCCCACTCGCTCTCCTCCCCAACTCGCTCTCCCCCCCATTCCCTCTCCCCCCCCATTCCCTCTCCCCCCCACTCGCTCTCCCCCCCAACTCACTCTTCCCCCTCCACTCGTTCTCCCCTCCACTCGCTCTCCCCCAACTCGCTTCCCCCCCCACTCGCTCTCCTTCACTCGCTCTCCCCCCCCATTCGCGCTCCCCCCCCAACTCGCTCTCCCCCGAACTCGCGCTCCCCCCCACTCGCTCTCTTCCCCCCCCGCTCGCTCTCTCTCCCCCCCACTTGCTCCCCCCACTCGCTCCCCCCCACTCGCTCCCCCCCACTCGCTCTCCCCCACTCGCTCTCCCCCCACTCACTCTCCCCCCACTCGCTCTCTCCCCCACTCGCTCTCCTCCCCCACTCGCTCTCCCCCCCCACTCGCTCTCCCTCCCCCACTCGCTCTCCCCCACACTCGCTCTCCCCCCCCATTCGCTCTCTCCCCCCATTCGCTCTCTCCCCCACTCGATCTCCCCACCACTCGCTCTCCCCCCCCATTCGTGCTCCCCCCCCCAACTCGAACTCCCCCCAACTCGCTCTCTCTCCCCTCCCTCGCTCTCTCCCCCCACTCGCTCTCTCCCCCACTCGCTCTCCTCCCCCACTCGCTCTCCCCCCCCACTCGCTCTCCCCCCCACTCGCTCTCCCCCCCCACTCGCTCTCCCCCCCACTCGCTCTCCCCCCCCCATTCGCTCTCCCCCCCAACTCGCTCTCCCTCCCCCCAACTCGCTCTCCCCCGAACTCGCGCTCCCCCCCCACTCGCTCTCTCCCCCCCTACTCGCTCTCTCCCCCCCCGCTCGCTCTCTCCCCCCCGCTCGCTCTCCCCCCCACTCGCTCCCCCCCCACTCGCTGTCTCCCCCACTCGCTCTCCTCCCCCACTCGCTCTCCCCGCCCACTCTCTCTCCCGCCCCACTCGCTCTGCCCCCCACTCGCTCTGCCCCCCACTCGCTCTCCCCCCCCACTCGCTCTCCCCCCACTCGCTCTCTCCCCCCCCCTTCGCTCTCCCCCCCGCTCGCTCCCCCCCCACTCGCTCTCCCCCCCACTCGCTCTCCCCCCCCACTCGTTCTCCCCCCCATTCGCGCTCCCCCCCCCAACTCGCTCTCCCCCGAACTTGCGCTCGCCCCCACTCGCTCTGTCCCCCCCGCTCGCTCTCTCCCCCCCGCTCACTCTCTCCCCCCCGCTCGCTCTCCCCCCCACTCGCTCTCCCCCCCCACTCGCTCTCCCCCTCACTCGTTCTGTCCGACCCCACTCGCGCTCCCCCCACTCGCTCTTCTCCCCCCGCACTCGCTCACACTCCCCCACTCGCTCTCTCCCCCACTCGCTCTCCCCCCCCACTCGCTCCCCCCCACTCGCTCTCTGCCCCACTCGCTCTCTCCCCCAGTCGCTCTCTCCCCCACTCGCTCTCTCCCCCACTCGCTCTCCTCCCCAACTCGCTCTCCTCCCCAACTCGCTCTCTCCCCCACTCGCTCTCCTCCCCAACTCGCTCTCCCCCCCCACTCCCTCTTCCCCCCCCACTCGCTCTCGCCCCCACTCGCTCTCACCACCACTCGCTCTCACCCCCACTTGCTCTCCCCCCCACTCGCTCTCCCCCCCCCATTCGCTCTCTCCCCCCATTCGCTCTCCCCCCCCATTCGCTCTCCCCCCCCACTTGCTCTCCCCCCCACTCGCTCTCCCCTCCCCCCCATTCGCGCTCTCCCCCCCCATTAGCGCTCCCCCCCAACTCGCTCTCCCCCCAACACGCTCTCCCCCCCCAACTCGCTCTCCCCCCAACTCGCTCTCCCCCGAACTCGCGTTCCCCCCACTCGCTCTCTCCCCCCCGCTCGCTCTCCCCCCCACTCGCTCCCCCCCACTCGCTCTCCCCCCCCACTCGCTCTCCCCCCCACTCGCTCTCCCCCCCACTCGCTCTCCCCCCCACTCTCTCTCCCCCCACTCGCTCTCACCACCACTCGCTCTCACCCCCACTTGCTCTCCCCCCCGCTCGCTCCCCCCCCACTCGCTCTCCCCCCCCACTCGCTCTCCCCCCCACTCGTTCTCCCCCCCATTCGCGCTCCCCCCCCAACTCGCTCTCCCCCGAACTTGCGCTCCCCCCCACTCGCTCTGTCCCCCCCCGCTCGCTCTCTCCCCCCCGCTCACTCTCTCCCACCCGCTCACTCTCTCCCCCCCCGCTCGCTCTCCCCCCCCACTCGCTCTCCCCCCCCACTCGCTCTCCCCCTCACTCGTTCTGTCCGACCCCACTCGCGCTCCCCCCCACTCGCTCTTCTCCCCCCGCACTCGCTCACTCCCCCACTCGCTCTCTCCCCCACTCGCTCTCCCCCCCACTCGCTCTCCCCCCCACTCGCACCCCCCCACTCGCACTCTGCCCCACTCGCTCTCTACCCCACTCGCTCTCTCCCCCACTCGCTCTCTCCCCCACTCGCTCTCCTCCCCAACTCGCTCTCCTCCCCAACTCGCTCTCTCCCCCACTCGCTCTCCTCCCCAACTCGCTCTCCCCCCCACTCCCTCTTCCCCCCCCACTCGCTCTCGCCCCCACTCGCTCTCACCACCACTCGCTCCCCCCCCATTCGCTCTCCCCCCCATTCGCTCTCCCCCCCCATTCGCTCTCCCCCCCCATTCGCTCTCCCCCCCATTCGCTCTCCCCCCCCACTTGCTCTCCCCCCCCACTCGCTCTCCCCCCCCATTCGCGCTCTCCCCCCCCATTTGCGCTCCCCCCCAACTCGCTCTCCCCCCACTCGCTCTCCCCCCCCACTCGCTCTCCCCCCCACTCGCTCTCCCCCCCACTCGCTCTCTCCCCCCCGCTCGCTCTCCCCCCCACTCGCTCCCCCACACTCGCTCTCTCCCCCCACTCGCTCTCCCCCCCCACTCGCTCTCCCCCCCACTCGCTCTCTCCCCCCACTCGCTCTCCCCCCCCACTCGCTCTCCCCCCCACTCGCTCTCCCCCCACTCGCTCTCCCCCCCACTCGCTCTCCCCCCCACTCGCTCTCCCCCCACTCGCTCTCCCCCCACTCGCTCTCCCCCCACTCGCTCTCCCCCCACTCGCTCGCCCCCACACTCGCTCTCCCCCCCACTCGCTCCCCCCCACTCGTTCTCCCCCCCCAACTCGTTCTCCCGCCCCAACTCGCTCTCCCCCCCTACTCGCTCTCCAGCCGAACTCGCTCTCCCCCGCACTCGCTTCCCCCCCACTCGCTTCCCCCCACTCGCGCTCTCCCCCACTCGCTCTCTCCCCCGCTCGCTCACCCCCCACTCGCTCTCTCCCCCACTCGCTCTCTCCCACACACGCTGTCTCCCCCACTCGCTCTCCTCCCCGACTCGCTCTCCCCCCCATTCCCTCTCCCCCTCATTCCCTCTCCCCCCACTCGCTCTCCCCCCCAAATCACTCTTCCCCCTCCACTCGTTCTCCCCCCCACTCGCTCCCCCCCACTCGCTCTCCCCCCCACTCACTCTCCCCCCACTCGCTCTCTCCCCCACTCGCTCTCCTCCCCCACTCGCTCTCCCCCCCCACTCGCTCTCCCCCCCCCCACTCGCTCTCCCCCACACTCGCTCTCCCCCACTCGCTCTCCCCCCAACTCGCTCTCCCCCCCACTCGCTCTCCCCCCCCATTCGCTCTCCCCCCCCACTCGCTCTCCCCCCCATTCGCTCTCTCCCCCCATTCGCTCTCTCCCCCACTCGAACTCCCCCCCAACTCGCTCTCTCTCCCCTCCCTCGCTCTCCCCCCCACTCGCTCTCTCCCCCACTCGCTCTCCTCCCCCACTCGCTCTCCCCCCCCCACTCGCTCTCCCCCCCCACTCGCTCTCCCCCCCATTCGCTCTCCCCCCCCACTCGCTCTCCCCCCCCACTCGCTCTCCCCCCCCCATTCGCTCTCTCCCCCCCTCGCTCTCTCCCCCCCACTCGCTCTCTCCCCCACTCGCTCTCCTCGCCCACTCGCTCTCCCCCCCCACTCGCTCTCCCCCCCACTCGCTCTCCCCCCCCACTCGCTCTCCCCCCACTCGCTCTCCCCCCCACTCGCTCTCCCCCCCCACTCGCTCCCCCCCACTCGCTCTCCCCCCCCACTCGCTCTCCCCCCCACTCGCTCTCCTCCCCCATTCGCTCTCCCCCCGATTCGCTCTCCCCCACCCACTCACGCTCCCCCCCACTCGCGCTCCCCCCCACTCGCTCTACCCCCCCACTCGCTCTCCCCCCCCATTCGCTCTCCCCCCCCAACTCGCTCTCCCTCCCCCAACTCGCTCTCCCCCGAACTCGCGCTCCCCCCCACTCGCTCTCTCCCCCCCCTACTCGCTCTCTCCCCCCCCGCTCGCTCTCTCCCCCCCGCTCGCTCTCCTCCCCCACTCGCTCTCCCTGCCCACTCTCTCTCCCGCCCCACTCGCTCTGCCCCCCACTCGCTCTCCCCCCCACTCGCTCTCCCCCCACTCGCTCTCCCCCCCCTTCGCTCTCCCCCCCGCTCGCTCCCTCCCCACTCGCTCTCCCCCCCACTCGCTCTCCCCCCCACTCGTTCTCCCCCCCATTCGCGCTCCCTCCCCAACTCGCTCTCCCCCGAACTTGCGCTCCCCCCCACTCGCTCTGTCCCCCCCCGCTCGCTCTCTCCCCCCCGCTCACTCTCTCCCCCCCGCTCGCTCTCCCCCCCACTCGCTCACTCCCCCACTCGCACTCTCCCCCACTCGCTCTCTCCCCCACTCGCTCTCCCCCCCACTCGCTCTCCCCCCCACTCGCTCCACCCACTCGCTCTCTGCCCCACTCGCTCTCTCCCCCACTCGCTCTCTGCCCCACTCGCTCTCCTCCCCAACTCGCTCTCCTCCCCAACTCGCTCTCTCCCCCACTCGCTCTCCTCCCCAACTCGCTCTCCCCCCCCACTCCCTCTTCCCCCCCCACTCGCTCTCGCCCCCACTCGCTCTCACCACCACTCGCTCTCACCCCCACTTGCTCTCCCCCCCACTCGCTCCCCCCCCCCATTCGCTCTCCCCCCCCATTCGCTCTCCCCCCCCATTCGCTCTCCCCCCCCATTCGCTCTCCCCCCCCACTTGCTCTCCCCCCCACTCGCTCTCCCCCCCCATTCGCGCTCTCCCCCCCAACTCGCTCTCCCCCCAACTCGCTCTCCCCCGAACTTGCGCTCCCCCCACTCGCTCTCTCCCCCCCGCTCGCTCTCCCCCCCACTCGCTCCCCCCCACTCGCTCTCCCCCCCCACTCGCTCTCCCCCCCCACTCGCTCTCCCCCCCCACTCGCTCTCCCCCCCCACTCGCTCTCCCCCCACTCGCTCTCCCCCCCACTCGCTCTCCCCCCCACTCGCTCTCCCCCCCACTCGCTCTCCCCCCCACTCGCTCTGACCCCCACTCGCTCTGCCCCCCACTCGCTCTGCCCCCCACTCGCTCTGCCCCCCACTCGCTCTGCCCCCACTCGCTCTCCCCCCACTCGCTCTCCCCCCACTCGCTCTCCCCCCACTCGCTCTCCCCCCACTCGCTCGCCCTCACACTCGCTCTCCCCCCCACTCGCTCCCCCCCACTCGTTCTCCCCCCCAACTCGTTCTCCTGCCCCAACTCGCTCTCCCCCCCCTACTCGCTCTCCAGCCGAACTCGCTCTCCCCCGCACTCGCTTCCCCCCCACTCGCTTCCCCCCCACTCGCGCTCTCCCCCACTCGCGCTCTCCCCCAATCGCTCTCTCCCCCACTCGCTCACCCCCCACTCGCTCTCTCCCCCACTCGCTCTCTCCCCCACACGCTGTCTCCCCCAATCGCTCTCCTCCCCAACTCGCTCTCCCCCCCATTCCCTCTCCCCCCCATTCCCTCTCCCCCCACTCGCTCTCCCCCCCAACTCACTCTTCCCCCTCCACTCGTTCTCCCCCCTACTCGCTCTCCCCCCACTCGCTTCCCCCCCCACTCGCTCTCCCCTCCACTCGCTCTCCACCCCCATTCGCGCTCCCCCCCAACTCGCTCTCCCCCGAACTCGCGCTCCCCCCCACTCGCTCTCTTCCCCCCCCCGCTCGCTCTCTCTCCCCCCCGCTCGCTCTCCCCCCCACTTGCTCCCCCCCACTCGCTCCCCCCCACTCGCTCTCCCCCCCACTCACTCTCCCCCCACTCGCTCTCTCCCCCACTCGCTCTCCTCCCCCACTCGCTCTCCCCCCCACTCGCTCTCCCCCCCCACTCGCTCTCCCCCCCCACTCGCTCTCCCCCCAACTCGCTCTCCCCCCCACTCGCTCTCCCCCCCCATTCGCTCTCCCCCCCACTCGCTCTCCCCCCCATTCGCTCTCTCCCCCCATTCGCTCTCTCCCCCACTCGATCTCCCCACCACTCGCTCTCCCCCCCCCATTCGTGCTCCCCCCCCAACTCGAACTGCCCCCCAACTCGCTCTCTCTCCCCTCCCTCGCTCTCCCCCCCACTCGCTCTCTCCCCCACTCGCTCTCCTCCCCCACTCGCTCTCCCCCCCCCACTAGCTCTCCCCCCCCCACTCGTTCTCCCCCCCCACTCGCTCTCCCCCCACTCGCTCTCCCCCCCCACTCGCTCCCCCCCCCACTCGCTCTCCCCGCCCACTCGCTCTCCCCCCCCATTCGCTCTCCCCCCCACTCGCGCTCCCCCCCCACTCGCTCTCCCCCCCACTCGCTCTCTCCCCCACTCGCTCTCTCCCCCACTCGCTCTCTCCCCCACTCGCTCTCTCCCCCACTCGCTCTCTCCCCCACTCGCTCTCTCCCCCACTCGCTCTCCTCCCCAACTCGCTCTCCCCCCCCCATTCCCTCTCCCCCCCCACTCGCTCTCCCCCCCCCATTCCCTCTCCCCCCCCACTCGCTCTCCACCCAACTCACTCTTCCCCACCCACTCGTTCTCCCCCCCACTCTCTCTCCCCTCCCTCGCTCTCCCCCCCACTCGCTCTCTCCATCACTCGCTCTCCTCCCCCACTCGCTCTCCCCCCCACTCGCTCTCCCCCCCACTCGCTCCCCCCCCACTCGCTCTCCCCGCCCACTCGCTCTCCCCCCCATTCGCTCTCCCCCCCCCACTCGCGCTCCCCCCCCACTCGCTCTCCCCCCCACTCGCTCTCTCCCCCACTCGCTCTCTCCCCCACTCGCTCTCTCCCCCACTCGCTCTCTCCCCCACTCGCTCTCCTCCCCAACTCGCTCTCCCCCCATTCCCTCTCCCCCCCCATTCCCTCTCCCCCCCACTCGCTCTCCACCCAACTCACTCTTCCCCACCCACTCGTTCTCCCCCCCACTCACTCTCCCCCCACTCGCTCGCCCCCCCACTCGCTCTCCCCTCCACTCGCTCTCCCCCCCATTCGCGCTCCCCCCCCAACTCGCTCTCCCCCGAACTCGCGCTCCCCCCCACTCGCTCTCTCCCCCCTCCGCTCGCACTCTCCCCCCCCGCTCGCTCTCCCCCCACTCGCTCCCCCCCACTCGCTCCCCCCCACTCACTCTCCCCCCCCACTCACTCTCCCCCCCACTCGCTCTCTCGCCCACTCGCTGTCTCCCCCACTCGCTCTCCCCCCCCCACTCGCTCTCCCCCACACTCGCTCTCCCCCCACTCGCTCTCCCCCCCACTCGCTCTCCCCCCCACTCGCTCTCCCCCCCACTCGCTCTCCCCCCATTCGCTCTCCCCCCCCACTCGCTCTCCCCCCCCATTCGCTCTCTCCCTTCATTCGCTCTCTCCCCCCATTCGCTCTCTCCCCCACTCGATCTCCCCCCCCATTCGTGCTCCCCCCCAACTCGAACTCCCCCCCAACTCGCTCTCTCTCCCCCCCCTCGCTCTCCCCCCACTCGCTCTCCTCCCCCACTCGCTCTCCTCCCCCACTCGCTCTCCCCCCCCACTCGCTCTTCCCCCCCCGTTCGCTCTCCCCCCCACTCGCTCCCCCCCACTCGCTCTCCCCCCCCCACTCGCTCTCCCCCCCCACTCGCTCTCCCCCCCACTCGCTCTCCCCCCACTCGCTCTCCCCCCCACTCGCTCTCCCCCCCACTCGCTCTCCCCCCCACTCGCTCTCCCCCCCACATGCTCTCCCCCCCACTCGCTCTCCACCCCACTCGCTGTCCCCCCCACTCGCTCTGCCCCCCACTCGCTCTGCCCCCCACTCGCTCTGCCCCCCACTCGCTCTGCCCCCCACTCGCTCTGCCCCCCACTCGTCTGCCCCCAACTCGCTCTCCCCCCACTCGCTCTCCCCCCACTCGCTCGCCCCCACACTCGCTCTCCCCCCCATTTGCTCCCCCCAACTCGCTCTCCCCCCCTACTCGCTCTCCAGCCGAACTCGCTCTCCCCCGCACTCGCTTCCCCCCCACTCGCTTCCCCCCCCCACTCGCGCTCTCCCCCACTCGCTCTCTCCCCCACTCGCTCACCCCCCACTCGCTCTCTCCCCCACTCGCTCTCTCCCCCACCCGCTGTCTCCCCCACTCGCTCTCCTCCCCAACTCGCTCTCCCCCCCATTCCCTCTCCCCCCCCACTCGCTCTCCCCCCCCAACTCACTCTTCCCCCTCCACTCGTTCTCCCCCCCACTCGCTCTCCCCCCACTCGCTTCCCCCCCCACTCGCTCTCCCCTCCACTCGCTCTCCCCCCCCCATTCGCGCTCCCCCCAACTCGCTCTCCCCCGAACTCGCGCTCCCCCCACTCGCTCTCTTCCCCCCCCGCTCGCTCTCTCTCCCCCCGCTCGCTCTCCCCCCCACTTGCTCCCCCCCACTCGCTCCCCCCCACTCGCTCCCCCCCACTCGCTCTCCCCCCCCACTCACTCTCCCCCCACTCGCTCTCTCCCCCACTCGCTCTCCTCCCCCACTCGCTCTCCCCCCCACTCGCTCTCCCCCCCCACTCGCTCTCCCCCCCACCGCTCTCCCCCACACTCGCTCTCCCCCACACTCGCTCTCCCCCCACTCGCTCTCCCCCCCACTCGCTCTCCCCCCCCATTCGCTCTCCCCCCCACTCGCTCTCCCCCCCCATTCGCTCTCTCCCCCCATTCGCTCTCTCCCCCACTCGATCTCCCCACCACTCGCTCTCCCCCCCCCCATTCGTGCTCCCCCCCAACTCGAACTGCCCCTCAACTCGCTCTCTCTCCCCTCCCTCGCTCTCCCCCCCACCCGCTCTCTCCCCCACTCGCTCTCCTCCCCCACTCGCTCTCCCCCCCCACTCGCTCTCCCCCCCCACTCGCTCTCCCCCCCACTCGCTCTCCCCCCACTCGCTCTCCCCCCCACTCGCTCCCCGCCCCACTCGCTCTCCCCGCCCACTCGCTCTCCCCCCATTCGCTCTCCCCCCCCACTCGCGCTCCCCCCCCACTCGCTCTCCCCCCCACTCGCTCTCGCCCCCACTCGCTCTCTTCCCCACTCGCTCTCTCCCCCACTCGCTCTCTCCCCCACTCGCTCTCCTCCCCAACTCGCTCTCCCCCCCCATTCCCTCTCCCCCCCCCATTCCCCCTCCCCCCCCCCACTCGCTCTCCACCCAACTCACTCTTCCCCACCCACTCGTTCTCCCCCCCACTCGCTCTCCCCCCACTCGCTCGCCCCCCCACTCGCTCTCCCCTCCACTCGCTCTCCCCCCCCCCATTCGCGCTCCCCCCGCAACTCGCTCTCCCCCGAACTCGCGCTCCCCCCCACTCGCTCTCTCCCCCCCGCTCGCACTCTCCCCCCCCCGCTCGCTCTCCCCCCCACTCGCTCCCCCCCACTCGCTCCCCCCCACTCACTCTCCCCCCCACTCACTCTCCCCCACACTCGCTCTCCCCCCCACTCGCTCTCCCCCCCACTCGCTCTCCCCCCCACTCGCTCTCCCCCCCACTCGCTCTCCCCCCCATTCGCTCTCCCCCCCCCACTCGCTCTCCCCCCCCATTCGCTCTCTCCCCCCATTCGCTCTCTCCCCCCATTCGCTCTCTACCCCACTCGATCTCCCCACCACTCGCTCTCCCCCCCCATTCGTGCTCCCCCCCAACTCGAACTCACCCCCAACTCGCTCTCTCTCCCCCCCCTCGCTCTCCCCCCACTCGCTCTCTCCCCCACTCGCTCTCCTCCCCCACTCGCTCTCCTCCCCCACTCGCTCTCCCCCCCCCACTCGCTCTTCCCCGCCCGTTCGCTCTCCCCCCCCGCTCGCTCTCTCCCCCCCGCTCACTCTCTCCCCCCCCGCTCGCTCTCCCCCCCACTCGCTCTCCCCCCCACTCGCTCTCCCCCTCACTCGTTCTGTCCGACCCCACTCGCGCTCCCCCCCACTCGCTCTTCTCCCCCGCACTCGCTCACTCCCCCACTCGCTCTCTCCCCCACTCGCTCTCCCCCCCACTCGCTCTCCCCCCCACTCGCTCCCCCCCACTCGCTCTCTGCCCCACTCGCTCTCTCCCCCACTCGCTCTCTCCCCCACTCGCTCTCCTCCCCAACTCGCTCTCCTCCCCAACTCGCTCTCTCCCCCACTCGCTCTCCTCCCCAACTCGCTCTCCCCCCCCCACTCCCTCTTCCCCCCCCACTCGCTCTCGCCCCCACTCGCTCTCACCACCAGTCGCTCTCACCCCCACTTGCTCTCCCCCCCACTCGCTCCCCCCCCCATTCGCTCTCCCCCTCCATTCGCTCTCCCCCCCCATTCGCTCTCCCCCCCCCATTCGCTCTCCCCCCCCCATTCGCTCTCCCCCCCACTTGCTCTCCCCCCCACTCGCTCTCCCCCCCCATTCGCGCTCTCCCCCCCCATTTGCGCTCCCCCCCAACTCGCTCTCCCCCCCAACACGCTCTCCCCCCCAACTCGCTCTCCCCCCAACTCGCTCTCCACCGAACTTGCGCTCCCCCCACTCGCTCTCTCCCCCCCGCTCGCTCTCCCCCCCACTCGCTCCCCCCCCACTCGCTCTCCCCCCCCACTCGCTCTCCCCCCCCACTCGCTCTCCCCCCCCACTCGCTCTCCCCCCCCACTCGCTCTCCCCCCCACTCGCTCTCCCCCCCACTCGCTCTCCCCCCCACTCGCTCTCCCCCCCACTCGCTCTCCCCCCCACTCGCTCTCCCCCCCACTCGCTCTGACCCCCACTCGCTCTGCCCCCCACTCGCTCTGCCCCCCACTCGCTCTGCCCCCCACTCGCTCTGCCCCCACTCGCTCTCCCCCCACTCGCTCTCCCCCCACTCGCTCTCCCCCCACTGGCTCTCCCCCCACTCGCTCTCCCCCCACTCGCTCGCCCCCACACTCGCTCTCCCCCCCACTCGCTCCCCCCCACTCGTTCTCCCCCCCCAACTCGTTCTCCCGCCCCAACTCGCTCTCCCCCCCCACTCGCTCTCCAGCCGAACTCGCTCTCCCCCGCACTCGCTTCCCCCCCCACTCGCTTCCCCCCCACTCGCGCTCTCCCCCACTCGCTCTCTCCCCCACTCGCTCACCCCCCACTCGCTCTCTCCCCCACTCGCTCTCTCCCCCACCCGCTGTCTCCCCCAATCGCTCTCCTCCCCAACTCGCTCTCCCCCCCATTCCCTCTCCCCCCCATTCCCTCTCCCCCCCACTCGCTCTCCCCCCCAACTCACTCTTCCCCCTCCACTCGTTCTCCCCCCTACTCGCTCTCCCCCCACTCGCTTCCCCCCCCACTCGCTCTCCCCCCCCCATTCGCGCTCCCCCCCCAACTCGCTCTCCCCCGAACTCGCGCTCCCCCCCACTCGCTCTCTTCCCCCCCCGCTCGCTCTCTCTCCCCCCCGCTCGCTCTCCCCCCCACTTGCTCCCCCCCACTCGCTCCCCCCCACTCGCTCTCCCCCCCCACTCACTCTCCCCCCACTCGCTCTCTCCCCCACTCGCTCTCCCCCCCACTCGCTCTCCCCCCCCCACTCGCTCTCCCCCCCCACTCGCTCTCCCCCACACTCGCTCTCCCCCCACTCGCTCTCCCCCCAACTCGCTCTCCCCCCCACTCGCTCTCCCCCCCCACTCGCTCTCCCCCCCCATTCGCTCTCCCCCCCACTCGCTCTCCCCCCCATTCGCTCTCTCCCCCCATTCGCTCTCTCCCCCACTCGATCTCCCCACCACTCGCTCTCCCCCCCCCATTCGTGCTCCCCCCCCAACTCGAACTGCCCCCCAACTCGCTCTCTCTCCCCTCCCTCGCTCTCCCCCCCACTCGCTCTCTCCCCCACTCGCTCTCCTCCCCCACTCGCTCTCCCCCCCCACTAGCTCTCCCCCCCCACTCGCTCTCCCCCCCACTCGCTCTCCCCCCACTCGCTCTCCCCCCCCACTCGCTCCCCCCCCACTCGCTCTCCCCGCCCACTCGCTCTCCCCCCCCATTCGCTCTCCCCCCCACTCGCGCTCCCCCCCCACTCGCTCTCCCCCCCACTCGCTCTCCCCCCCACTCGCTCTCTGCCCCACTCGCTCTCTCCCCCACTCGCTCTCTCCCCCACTCGCTCTCTCCCCCACTCGCTCTCTCCCCCACTCGCTCTCTCCCCCACTCGCTCTCTCCCCCACTCGCTCTCCTCCCCAACTCGCTCTCCCCCCCCCATTCCCTCTCCCCCCCCCACTCGCTCTCCACCCAACTCACTCTTCCCCACCCACTCGTTTCCTCCCCCACTCGCTCTCCCCCCCACTCGCTCTCCCCCCCCACTCGCTCTCCCCCCCACTCGCTCCCCCCCCCACTCGCTCTCCCCGCCCACTCGCTCTCCCCCCCATTCGCTCTCCCCCCCCACTCGCGCTCCCCCCCCACTCGCTCTCCCCCCCACTCGCTCTCTCCCCCACTCGCTCTCTCCCCCACTCGCTCTCTCCCCCACTCGCTCTCTCCCCCACTCGCTCTCCTCCCCAACTCGCTCTCCCCCCCATTCCCTCTCCCCCCCATTCCCTCTCCCCCCCCCACTCGCTCTCCACCCAACTCACTCTTCCCCACCCACTCGTTCTCCCCCCCACTCACTCTCCCCCCACTCGCTCGCCCCCCCACTCGCTCTCCCCTCCACTCGCTCTCCCCCCCCATTCGCGCTCCCCCCCCCAACTCGCTCTCCCCCGAACTCGCGCTCCCCCCCACTCGCTCTCTCCCCCCCCGCTCGCACTCTCCCCCCCGCTCGCTCTCCCCCCACTCGCTCCCCCCCACTCGCTCCCCCCCACTCGCTCTCCCCCCCCACTCACTCTCCCCCCCACTCGCTCTCTCCCCCACTCGCTGTCTCCCCCACTCGCTCTCCTCCCCCACTCGCTCTCCTCCCCCACTCGCTCTCCCCCCCCACTCGCTCTCCCCCACACTCGCTCTCCCCCCACTCGCTCTCCCCCCCACTCGCTCTCCCCCCCACTCGCTCTCCGCCCCACTCGCTCTCCCCCCCACTCGCTCTCCCCCCATTCGCTCTCCCCCCCCACTCGCTCTCCCCCCCCCATTCGCTCTCTCCCCCCATTCGCTCTCTCCCCCCATTCGCTCTCTCCCCCACTCGATCTCTCCCCCACTCGATCTCCCCCCCATTCGTGCTTCCCCCCAACTCGAACTCCCCCCCAACTCGCTCTCTCTCCCCCCCCCTCGCTCTCCCCCCCCCACTCGCTCTCCTCCCCCACTCGCTCTCCCCCCCCACTCGCTCTTCCCCCCCGTTCGCTCTCCCCCCCACTCGCTCCCCCCCACTCGCTCTCCCCCCCCACTCGCTCTCCCCCCCCATTCGCTCTCCCCCCCACTCGCTCTCCCCCCACTCGCTCTCCCCCCCCACTCGCTCTCCCCCCCACTCGCTCTCCCCCCCACTCGCTCTCCCCCCCACATGCTCTCCCCCCCACTCGCTCTCCCCCCCACTCGCTCTCCCCCCCACTCGCTCTCCCCCCCACTCGCTCTGCCCCCCACTCGCTCTGCCCCCCACTCGCTCTGCCCCCCACTCGCTCTGCCCCCCACTCGTCTGCCCCCAACTCGCTCTCCCCCCACTCGCTCTCCCCCCACTCGCTCGCCCCCACACTCGCTCTCTCCCCCATTTGCTCCCCCCCACTCGTTCTCCCCCCCCAACTCGTTCTCCCGCCCCAACTCGCTCTCCCCCCCTACTCGCTCTCCAACCGAACTCGCTCTCCCCCGCACTCGCTTCCCCCCCACTCGCTTCCCCCCCCACTCGCGCTCTCCCCCACTCGCTCTCTCCCCCACTCGCTCACCCCCCACTCGCTCTCTCCCCCACTCGCTCTCTCCCCCACCCGCTGTCTCCCCCACTCGCTCTCCTCCCCAACTCGCTCTCCCCCCCATTCCCTCTCCCCCCCCACTCGCTCTCCCCCCCAACTCACTCTTCCCCCTCCACTCGTTCTCCCCCCCACTCGCTCTCCCCCCACTCGCTTCCCCCCCCACTCGCTCTCCCCTCCAATCGCTCTCCCCCCCCCCATTCGCGCTCCCCCCCAACTCGCTCTCCCCCGAACTCGCGCTCCCCCCCACTCGCTCTCTTCCCCCCCCGCTCGCTCTCTCTCCCCCCGCTCGCTCTCCCCCCCACTTGCTCCCCCCCACTCGCTCCCCCCCACTCGCTCCCCCCCACTCGCTCTCCCCCCCACTCACTCTCCCCCCACTCGCTCTCTCCCCCACTCGCTCTCCTCCCCCACTCGCTCTCCCCCCCACTCGCTCTCCCCCCCCACTCGCTCTCCCCCCCCACTCGCTCTCCCCCACACTCGCTCTCCCCCACACTCGCTCTCCCCCCACTCGCTCTCCCCCCCACTCGCTCTCCCCCCCCCATTCGCTCTCCCCCCCACTCGCTCTCCCCCCCCATTCGCTCTCCCCCCCCATTCGCTCTCTCCCCCCATTCGCTCTCTCCCCCACTCGATCTCCCCACCACTCGCTCTCCCCCCCCATTCGTGCTCCCCCCCAACTCGAACTGCCCCCCAACTCGCTCTCTCTCCCCCTCCCTCGCTCTCCCCCCCACTCGCTCTCTCCCCCACTCGCTCTCCTCCCCCACTCGCTCTCCCCCCCCACTCGCTCTCCCCCCCCACTCGCTCTCCCCCCCACTCGCTCTCCCCCCCACTCGCTCCCCGCCCCACTCGCTCTTCCCGCCCACTCGCTCTCCCCCCATTCGCTCTCCCCCCCCACTCGCGCTCCCCCCCCACTCGCTCTCCCCCCCACTCGCTCTCTCCCCCACTCGCTCTCTTCCCCACTCGCTCTCTCCCCCACTCGCTCTCTCCCCCACTCGCTCTCCTCCCCAACTCGCTCTCCCCCCCCCATTCCCTCTCCCCCCCCCCCATTCCCTCTCCCCCCCCCCACTCGCTCTCCACCCAACTCACTCTTCCCCACCCACTCGTTCTCCCCCCCACTCGCTCTCCCCCCACTCGCTCGCCCCCCCCACTCGCTCTCCCCTCCACTCGCTCTCCCCTCCACTCGCTCTCCCCCCCCCATTCGCGCTCCCCCCGCAACTCGCTCTCCCCCGAACTCGCGCTCCCCCCCACTCGCTCTCTCCCCCCCCGCTCGCACTCTCCCCCCCCGCTCGCTCTCCCCCCCACTCGCTCCCCCCCACTCGCTCCCCCCCACTCACTCTCCCCCCCACTCACTCTCCCCCCCCACTCGCTCTCCCCCCCACTCGCTCTCCCCCCCCATTCGCTCTCCCCCACACTCGCTCTCCCCCCCACTCGCTCTCCCCCCCACTCGCTCTCCCCCCCACTCGCTCTCCCCCCCACTCGCTCTCCCCCCCCATTCGCTCTCCCCCCCCACTCGCTCTCCCCCCCCCATTCGCTCTCTCCCCCCATTCGCTCTCTCCCCCCATTCGCTCTCTCCCCCACTCGATCTCCCCACCACTCGCTCTCCCCCCCCATTCGTGCTCCCCCCCCAACTCGAACTCCCCCCAAACTCGCTCTCTCTCCCCCCCTCGCTCTCCCCCCTCTCGCTCTCTCCCCCACTCGCTCTCCTCCCCCACTCGCTCTCCTCCCCCACTCGCTCTCCCCCCCCCACTCGCTCTTCCCCGCCCGTTCGCTCTCCCCCCCACTCGCTCCCCCCCACTCGCTCTCCCCCCCCACTCGCTCTCCCCCCCCCACTCGCTCTCCCCCCCACTCGCTCTCCCCCCCCACTCGCTCTCCCCCCCCACTCGCTCTCCCCCCCCACTCGCTCTCCCCCCCACTCGCTCTCCCCCCCACTCGCTCTCCCCCCCACTCGCTCTCCCCCCAACTCGCTCTCCCCCCACTCGCTCTGCCCCCCACTCGCTCTGCCCCCCACTCGCTCTGCCCCCCAGTCGCTCTGCCCCCCAGTCGCTCTGCCCCCCACTCGCTCTGCCCCCCACTCGCTCTGCCCCCCACTCGCTCTGCCCCCCACTCGTCTGCCCCCCACTCGCTCTCCCCGCTCTCGCTCTCCCCCCACTCGCTCTCCCCCCACTCGCTTCCCCCCACTCGCTTTCCCCCCCCACTCGCGCTCTCCCCCACTCGCTCTCTCCCCCACTCGCTCACCCCCCCCACTCGCTCTCTCCCCCACTCGCTCTCTCCCCCACTCGCTGTCCTCCCCCACTCGCTCTCCTCCCCAACTCGCTCTCCCCCCCCATTCCCTCTCCCCCCCCCATTCCCTCTCCCCCCCACTCGCTCTCCCCCACTCGCTCGCCCCCCCCACTCGCTCTCCCCTCCACTCGCTCTCCCCCCCCCCCATTCGCGCTCCCCCCCCCAACTCGCTCTCCCCCGAACTCGCGGTCCCCCCCACTCGCTCTCTCCCCCCCCCGCTCGCTCTCTCCCCCCCCCACTCGCTCTCCCCCCCCTCGCTCTCCCCCCCACTCGCTCCCCCCCACTCGCTCCCCCCCACTCGCTCTCCCCCCCACTCACCCTCCCCCCCACTCGCTCTCTCCCCCACTCGCTCTCCTCCCCCACTCGCTCTCCCCCCCCACTCGCTCTCCCCCCCACTCGCTCTCCCCCCACTCGCTCTCCCCCCCACTTGCTCTCCCCCCCACTCGCTCTCCCCCCCACTCGCTCTCCCCCCCACTCGCTCTCCCCCCCCACTCGCTCTGTCCCCCACTCGCTCCCACCCACACTCGCTCTCTCCCCCACTCGCTCTCTCCCCCACTCGCTCTCTCCCCCACTCGCTCTCTGCCCCACTCGTTCTCTCCCCCACTCGCTCTCTCCCCCACTCGCCCTCTACCCCACTCGCTCTCTCCCCCACTCGCTCTCTCCCACACTCGCTCTCCCCCCCACTCGCTCTCCCCCCACTCGCTCTCCCCCCACTCGCTCTCCCCCCCACTCGCTCTCCCCCCCACTCGCTCTCCCACCCACTCGCTCTCCCCCCCCATTCGCTCTCCCCCCCCACTCGCTCTCCCCCCCCATTCGCTCTCTTCCCCCATTCGCTCTCTCCCTCACTCGATCTCCCCACCACTCGCTCTCCCCCCCATTCGTGCTCCCCCCCAACTCGAACTCCCCCCAACTCGCTATCTCTCCCCCCCTCGCTCTCCCCCCCACTCGCTCTCTCCCCCACTCGCTCTCCTCCCCCATTCGCTCTCCCCCCCCACTCGCTCTCCCCCCCACTCGCTCTCCCCCCCACTCGCTCTCCCCCCACTCGCTCTCCCCCCACTCGCTCTCCCCCCCACTCGCTCTCCCCCCCACTCGCTCTCCCCCCCACTCGCTCTCCCCCCCACTCGCTCTCCCCCCCCACTCGCTCTCCCCCCCCCACTCGCTCTCCCCCATTCGCTCTCCCCCCCCAACTCGCTCTCCCTCCCCACTAACTCGCTCTCCCCCGAACTCGCGCTCCCCCCCACTCGCTCTCTCCCCCCCGCTCGCTCTCTCCCCCCCGCTCGCTCTCTCCCCCCCACTCGCTCTCCCCCCCACTCGCTCTCCCCCCACTCGCTCTCCCCTCCACTCGCTCTCCCCCCCACTCGCTCTCCCCCCCACTCGCTCTCCCCCCCCCTTCGCTCTCCCCCCACTCGCTCCCCCCCCCACTCGCTCCCCCCCCACTCGCGCCCCCCCCAACTCGCTCTCCCCCGAACTTGCGCTCCCCCCCCCCACTCGCTCTCTCCCCCCGTCTCGCTCTCTTCCCCCCCATTCGCGCTCCCCCCCCCCAACTCGCTCTCCCCCGAACTCGCGGTCCCCTCCACTCGCTCTGCCCCCCACTCGTCTGCCCCCCACTCGCTCTCCCCCCTCTCGCTCTCCCCCCACTCGCTCTCCCCCCACTCGCTTCCCCCCACTCGCTTTCCCCCCCCACTCGCGCTCTCCCCCACTCGCTCTCTCCCCCACTCGCTCACCCCCCCACTCGCTCTCTCCCCCACTCGCTCTCTCCCCCACTCGCTGTCCTCCCCCACTCGCTCTCCTCCCCAACTCGCTCTCCCCCCCCCATTCCCTCTCCACACCATTCCCTCTCCCCCCACTCGCTCTCGCCCCCAACTCACTCTTCCTCCCCCACTCGTTCTCCCCCCACTCGCTCTCCCCCACTCGCTCGCCCCCCCACTCGCTCTCCCCTCCACTCGCTCTCCCCCCCCCCATTCGCGCTCCCCCCCCCCAACTCGCTCTCCCCCGAACTCGCGGTCCCCCCCACTCGCTCTCTCCCCCCCCCGCTCGCTCTCTCCCCCCCCCACTCGCTCTCCCCCCCCTCGCTCTCCCCCCCACTCGCTCCCCCCCACTCGCTCCCCCCCACTCGCTCTCCCCCCCACTCACCCTCCCCCCCACTCGCCCTCTCCCCCACTCGCTCTCCTCCCCCACTCGCTCTCCCCCCCCACTCGCTCTCCCCCCCCACTCGCTCTCCCCCCACTCGCTCTCCCCCCCACTTGCTCTCCCCCCCACTCGCTCTCCCCCCCCACTCGCTCTCCCCCCCACTCGCTCTCCCCCCCCACTCGCTCTGTCCCCGACTCGCTCCCACCCACACTCGCTCTCTCCCCCACTCGCTCTCTCCCCCACTCGCTCTCTCCCCCACTCGCTCTCTGCCCCACTCGTTCTCTCCCCCACTCGCTCTCTCCCCCACTCGCTCTCTACCCCACTCGCTCTCTCCCCCACTCGCTCTCCCCCACACTCGCTCTCCCCCCACTCGCTCTCCCCCCACTCGCTCTCCCCCCCACTCGCTCTCCCCCCCACTCGCTCTCCCACCCACTCGTTCTCCCCCCCCATTCGCTCTCCCCCCCCACTCGCTCTCCCCCCCCATTCGCTCTCTCCCCCCATTCGCTCTCTCCCTCACTCGATCTCCCCACCACTCGCTCTCCCCCCCATTCGTGCTCCCCCCCAACTCGAACTCCCCCCCAACTCGCTATCTCTCCCCCCCTCGCTCTCCCCCCCACTCGCTCTCTCCCCCACTCGCTCTCCTCCCCCATTCGCTCTCCCCCCCCACTCGCTCTCCCCCCCCACTCGCTCTCCCCCCCCACTCGCTCTCCCCCCACTCGCTCTCCCCCCACTCGCTCTCCCCCCCACTCGCTCTCCCCCCCACTCGCTCTCCCCCCCACTCGCTCTCCCCCCCCACTCGCTCTCCCCCACTCGCTCTCCCCCCCCACTCGCGCTCCCCCCCACTCGCGCTCCCCCCACTCGCTCTCCCCCCCCACTCGCTCTCCCCCCCCATTCGCTCTCCCCCCCCAACTCGCTCTCCCTCCCCACTAACTCGCTCTCCCCGAACTCGCGCTCCCCCCCACTCGCTCTCTCCCCCCCGCTCGCTCTCTCCCCCCCGCTCGCTCTCCCCCCCCACTCGCTCTCCCCCCCACTCGCTCTCCCCCCCACTCGCTCTCCCCTCCACTCGCTCTCCCCCCCACTCGCTCTCCCCCCACTCGCTCTCCCCCCCCTTCGCTCTCCCCCACTCGCTCCCCCCCCACTCGCTCCACCCCACTCGCTCCCCCCCCAACTCGCTCTCCCCCGAACTTGCGCTCCCCCCCCACTCGCTCTCTCCCCCCGGCTCGCTCTCTTCCCCCCCCCCGCTCGCTCTCTCCCCCCCCATTCGCGCTCCCCCCCCCCAACTCGCTCTCCCCCGAACTCGCGGTCCCCCCCACTCGCTCTCTCCCCCCCCGCTCGCTCTCTCCCCCCCCCACTCGCTCTCCCCCCCCCCCCTCGCTCTCCCCCCCACTCGCTCCCCCCCACTCGCTCCCCCCCACTCGCTCTCCCCCCCACTCACCCTCCCCCCCACTCGCTCTCTCCCCCACTCGCTCCCCTCCCCCACTCGCTCTCCCCCCCCCACTCGCTCTCCCCCCCACTCGCTCTCCCCCCCACTCGCTCTCCCCCCCACTTGCTCTCCCCCCCACTCGCTCTCCCCCCCCACTCGCTCTCCCCCCCCACTCGCTCTCCCCCCCCCCACTCGCTCTGTCCCCCCACTCGCTCCCACCCACACTCGCTCTCTCCCCCACTCGCTCTCTCCCCCCACTCGCTCTCTCCCCCACTCGCTCTCTGCCCCACTCGTTCTCTCCCCCACTCGCTCTCTCCCCCACTCGCTCTCTACCCTACTCGCTCTCTCCCCCACTCGCTCTCCCCCCACTCGCTCTCCCCCCACTCGCTCTCCCCCCCACTCGCTCTCCCCCCCACTCGCTCTCCCACCCACTCGCTCTCCCCCCCATTCGCTCTCCCCCCCCACTCGCTCTCCCCCCCATTCGCTCTCTCCCCCCATTCGCTCTCTCCCTCACTCGATCTCCCCACCACTCGCTCTCCCCCCCCATTCGTGCTCCCCCCCGACTCGAACTCCCCCCCAACTCGCTATCTCTCCCCCCCTCGCTCTCCCCCCCACTCGCTCTCTCCCCCACTCGCTCTCCTCCCCCATTCGCTCTCCCCCCCCACTCGCTCTCCCCCCCCACTCGCTCTCCCCCTCACTCGCTCTCCCCCCACTCGCTCTCCCCCCCACTCGCTCTCCCCCCCACTCGCTCTCCCCCCCCACTCGCTCTCCCCCCCCACTCGCTCTCCCCCCACTCGCTCTCCCCCCCCACTCGCGCTCCCCCCCACTCGCTCTCCCCCCCACTCGCTCTCCCCCCCCATTCGCTCTCCCCCCCCAACTCGCTCTCCCTCCCCACTAACTCGCTCTCCCCCGAACTCGCGCTCCCCCCACTCGCTCTCTCCCCCCCGCTCGCTCTCTCCCCCCCGCTCGCTCTCTCCCCCCCGCTCGCTCTCCCCCCCACTCGCTCTCCCCCCCACTCGCTCTCCCCCCACTCGCTCTCCCTCCACTCGCTCTCCCCCCCACTCGCTCTCCCCCCCACTCGCTCTCCCCCCCCCTCGCTCCCCCCACTCGCTCCCCCCCCACTCGCTCCCCCCCACTCGCTCCCCCCCCCAACTCGCTCTCCCCCGAACTTGCGCTCCCCCCCCACTCGCTCTCTCCCCCCGGCTCGCTCTCTTCCCCACCCCCGCTCGCTCTCTCCCCCCCTCGCTCGCTCTGCCCCCCACTCGCTCTCCCCCCCCACTCGTTCTCCCCCTCACTCGTTCTGTCCGACCCCACTCGCGCTCCCCCCCCACTCGCTCTTCTCCCCCCGCACTCGCTCACTCCCCCACTCGCTCTCTCCCCCACTCGCTCTCTCCCCCACTCGCTCTCCCCCCCCACTCGCTCCCCCCCCTCGCTCTCCCCCCCACTCGCTCTCCCCCCCCACTCGCTCTCCCCCTCACTCGTTCTGTCCGACCCCACTCGCGCTCCCCCCCCCACTCGCTCTTCTCCCCTGCACTCGCTCGCCCCCCCACTCGCTCTCCCCTCCACTCGCTCTCCCCCCCCCATTCGCGCTCCCCCCCAACTCGCTCTCCCCCGAACTCGCGCTCCCCCCCCACTCGCTCTCTCCCCCCCCATTCGCTCTCTCCCCCCCGCTCGCTCTCCCCCCCACTCGCTCCCCCCCACTCGCTCCCCCCACTCGCTCTAACCCCCCCACTCGCTCTCCCCCCCACTCGCTCTCTCCCCCACTCTCTCTCCCCCCCCCACTCGCTTTCCCCCCCCAATCGCGCTCCCCCCGCACTCGCTCTTCACCCGCACTCGCTCTCCCCCCCACTTGCTCTCCCTCACTCGCTCTCCCCCCCACTCGCTTCCCCCCCCACTCGCTCTCCCCCCTCGCTCTACCCCCCACTCGCTCTCCCACCCCCCATTCGCTCACACCCTCCACTCGCTCTCCCCCCACTCTCTCTCCCCCCCCACTCTCTCTCCCCCCCACTCTCTCTCCCCCCGCACTCACTCGTCCCCCCACCTCGCTCGTCCCCCCACTCGTTCGTCCCCCCACTCGCTCGTCCCCCCACTCGCTCGTCCCCCCACTCGCTCGTCCCCCCACTCGCTCGTCCCCCACTCGCTCGTCCCCCCACTCGCTCGTCCCCCCACTCGCTCGTCCCCCCCACTCGCTCGTCCCCCCCACTCGCTCTCCCCCCACTCGCTCTCCCCCCACTCGCTCTCCCCCCACTCGCTCTCCCCCCCCACTCGCTCTACCCCCCCACTCGCTCTCCCCCCCCACCCGCTCTCCCCCCCACTCGCTCGTCCCTCCACTCGCTCGTCCCTCCACTCGCTCTCCCCCCCGCTCGCTCGCCCCCCACTCGCTCCCCCCCACTCGCTCTCCCCCCCCACTCGCTCGCCCCCCCACTCGCTCACTCCCCCACTCGCTCTCCCCCCCCCACTCGCTCTCCCCCCCCACTTGCTCTCCCCCCCCACTCGCTTTCCCCCCCAATCGCGTTCCCCCCCCACTCGCTCTTCCCCCCCCGCTCGCTCTTCACCCGCACTCGCTCTCCCCCCCCACTTGCTCTCCCTCACTCGCTCTCCCCCCCCACTCGCTTCCCCCCCACTCGCTCTCCCCCCACTCGCTCTCCCCCCCACTCGCTCTCCCCCCCCACTCGCTCTCCCCCCCCACTCGCTCTCCCCCCCTTTCGCTCTCTCCCCCACTCGCTCTCCCCCCCACTTGCTCTCCCCCCCCAACTCGCTCCCCCCAACTCGCTCTCTCCCCCCACTCGCTCTCCCCCTCATTCGCTCTCTCCCCCACTCGTGCTCCCCCCCACTCGCTCTCCTCCCCCACTCGCTCTCCCCCACACTCGCTCTCTCCCCCACTCGCTCCCTCCCCCACTCGCTCTCCCCCCCCACTCGCTCTCTCCCCCACTCGCTCTCTCCCCCACTCGCTCTCTCCCCCACTCCCTCTCTCCCCCACTCGCTCTCTCCCCCACTCGCTCTCCCCCCCCACTCGCTCTCTCCCCCACTCGCTCTCCTCCCCCACTCGCTCTCCCCCCCCCACTCTCTCTCCCCCCCACTCTCTCTCCCCCCCACTCTCTCTCCCCCCCACTCGCTCTCCCTCCCACTCGCTCTCCCCCCCACTCGCTCCCCCCCACTCGCTCTCCCCCCCCACTCGCTTTCCCCCCACTCGCTCTCCCCCCCCCACTCGCTCTCCCCCACACTCGCTCTCTCCCCCACTCGCTCCCTCCCCCACTCGCTCTCCCCCCCCACTCGCTCTCTCCCCCACTCGCTCTCTCCCCCACTCGCTCTCTCCCCCACTCCCTCTCTCCCCCACTCGCTCTCTCCCCCACTCGCTCTCCCCCCCACTCGCTCTCTCCCCCACTCGCTCTCCTCCCCCACTCGCTCTCCTCCCCCACTCGCTCTCCCCCCCCACTCTCTCTACCCCCCACTCTCTCTCCCCCCCACTCTCTCTCCCCCCCACTCGCTCTCCCCCCCCCATTCGCTCTCTCCCCCCATTCGCTCTCTCCCTCACTCGATCTCCCCACCACTCGCTCTCCCCCCATTCGTGCTCCCCCCCGACTCGAACTCCCCCCCAACTCGCTATCTCTCCCCCCCTCGCTCTCCCCCCCACTCGCTCTCTCCCCCACTCGCTCTCCTCCCCCATTCGCTCTCCCCCCCCACTCGCTCTCCCCCCCCACTCGCTCTCCCCCCCCACTCGCTCTCCCCCTCACTCGCTCTCCCCCCACTCGCTCTCCCCCCCACTCGCTCTCCCCCCCCACTCGCTCTCCCCCCCACTCGCTCTCCCCCCCACTCGCTCTCCCCCCCCCACTCGCTCTCCCCCCACTCGCTCTCCCCCCCCACTCGCGCTCCCCCCCACTCGCTCTCCCCCCCACTCGCTCTCCCCCCCCCATTCGCTCTCCCCCCCAACTCGCTCTCCCTCCCCACTAACTCGCTCTCCCCCGAACTCGCGCTCCCCCCACTCGCTCTCTCCCCCCCGCTCGCTCTCTCCCCCCCGCTCGCTCTCCCCCCCACTCGCTCTCCCCCCCACTCGCTCTCCCCCCACTCGCTCTCCCCTCCACTCGCTCTCCCCCCCCACTCGCTCTCCCCCCCACTCGCTCTCCCCCCCCTTCGCTCTCCCCCCACTCGCTCCCCCCCCACTCGCTCCCCCCCACTCGCTCCCCCCCCCAACTCGCTCTCCCCCGAACTTGCGCTCCCCCCCCACTCGCTCTCTCCCCCCGGCTCGCTCTCTTCCCCACCCCCGCTCGCTCTCTCCCCCCTCGCTCGCTCTGCCCCCCACTTCGCTCTCCCCCCCCACTCGTTCTCCCCCTCACTCGTTCTGTCCGACCCCACTCGCGCTCCCCCCCACTCGCTCTTCTCCCCCGCACTCGCTCACTCCCCCACTCGCTCTCTCCCCCACTCGCTCTCTCCCCCACTCGCTCTCCCCCCCCACTCGCTCCCCCCCCCTCGCTCTCCCCCCCACTCGCTCTCCCCCCCCACTCGCTCTCCCCCTCACTCGTTCTGTCCGACCCCACTCGCGCTCCCCCCCCACTCGCTCTTCTCCCCTGCACTCGCTCGCCCCCCCACTCGCTCTCCCCTCCACTCGCTCTCCCCCCCCCATTCGCGCTCCCCCCCAACTCGCTCTCCCCCGAACTCGCGCTCCCCCCCCACTCGCTCTCTCCCCCCCCATTCGCTCTCTCCCCCCCCGCTCGCTCTCCCCCCCACTCGCTCCCCCCCACTCGCTCCCCCCACTCGCTCTCCCCCCCCCACTCGCTCTCCCCCCCCACTCGCTCTCTCCCCCACTCTCTCTCCCCCCCACTCGCATTCCCCCCCAATCGCGCTCCCCCCGCACTCGCTCTTCACCCGCACTCGCTCTCCCCCCCCACTTGCTCTCCCTCACTCGCTCTCCCCCCCACTCGCTTCCCCCCCACTCGCTCTCCCCCCTCGCTCTACCCCCCACTCGCTCTCCCACCCCCCATTCGCTCACACCCTCCACTCGCTCTCCCCCCACTCTCTCTCCCCCCCCACTCTCTCTCCCCCCCACTCTCTCTCCCCCCGCACTCACTCGTCCCCCCACTCGCTCGTCCCCCCACTCGCTCGTCCCCCCCACTCGCTCGTCCCCCCACTCGCTCGTCCCCCCACTCGCTCGTCCCCCACTCGCTCGTCCCCCCACTCGCTCGTCCCCCCACTCGCTCGTCCCCCCCACTCGCTCGTCCCCCCCACTCGCTCTCCCCCCACTCGCTCTCCCCCACTCGCTCTCCCCCCACTCGCTCTCCCCCCCCACTCGCTCTACCCCCCCACTCGCTCTCCCCCCCACCCGCTCTCCCCCCACTCGCTCGTCCCTCCACTCGCTCGTCCCTCCACTCGCTCTCCCCCCCGCTCGCTCGCCCCCCACTCGCTCCCCCCCACTCGCTCTCCCCCCCCACTCGCTCGCCCCCCCACTCGCTCACTCCCCCACTCGCTCTCCCCCCCCACTCGCTCTCCCCCCCCACTTGCTCTCCCCCCCCACTCGCTTTCCCCCCCAATCGCGTTCCCCCCCCACTCGCTCTTCCCCCCCGCTCGCTCTTCACCCGCACTCGCTCTCCCCCCCCACTTGCTCTCCCTCACTCGCTCTTCCCCCCCACTCGCTCTCCCCCCCACTCGCTCTCCCCCCCACTCGCTCTCCCCCCCCCACTCGCTCTCCCCCCCCACTCGCTCTCCCCCCCCTTTCGCTCTCTCCCCCACTCGCTCTCCCCCCCACTTGCTCTCCCCCCCCAACTCGCTCCCCCCCAACTCGCTCTCTCCCCCCACTCGCTCTCCCCCTCATTCGCTCTCTCCCCCACTCGTGCTCCCCCCCACTCGCTCTCCTCCCCCACTCGCTCTCCCCCACACTCGCTCTCTCCCCCACTCGCTCCCTCCCCCACTCGCTCTCCCCCCCCACTCGCTCTCTCCCCCACTCGCTCTCTCCCCCACTCGCTCTCTCCCCCACTCCCTCTCTCCCCCACTCGCTCTCTCCCCCACTCGCTCTCCCCCCCACTCGCTCTCTCCCCCACTCGCTCTCCTCCCCCCACTCGCTCTCCCCCCCCACTCTCTCTCCCCCCCACTCTCTCTCCCCCCACTCTCTCTCCCCCCCCACTCGCTCTCCCTCCCACTCGCTCTCCCCCCCACTCGCTCCCCCCCCACTCGCTCTCCCCCCCCACTCGCTTTCCCCCCACTCGCTCTCCCCCCCCCACTCGCTCTCCCCCCCCACTCGCTCTCCCCCCCACTCGCTCTACCCCCCCACTCGCTCTCCCCCCCCACCCGCTCTCCCCCCACTCGCTCGTCCCTCCACTCGCTCGTCCCTCCACTCGCTCTCCCCCCCGCTCGCTCCCCCCCACTCGCTCCCCCCCCACTCGCTCTCCCCCCCACTCGCTCGCCCCCCACTCGCTCACTCCCCCACTCGCTCTCCCCCCCCACTCGCTCTCCCCCCCCACTTGCTCTCCCCCCCCACTCGCTTTCCCCCCAATCGCGTTCCCCCCCACTCGCTCTTCCCCCCCCCGCTCGCTCTTCACCCGCACTCGCTCTCCCCCCCCCACTTGCTCTCCCTCACTCGCTCTCCCCCCACTCGCTTCCCCCCCACTCGCTCTCCCCCCTCGCTCTACCCCCCACTCGCTCTCCCACCCCCCATTCGCTCTCACCCTCCACTCGCTCTCCCCCCACTCTCTCTCCCCCCCACTCTCTCTCCCCCCACTCGCTCGTCCCCCCCACTCGCGCTCCCCCCCACTCGCGCTCCCCCCCACTCGCTCTCCCCCCCACTCGCTCTCCCCCCCATTCGCTCTCCCCCCCCAACTCGCTCTCCCTCCCCACTAACTAGCTCTCCCCCGAACTCGCGCTCCCCCCCACTCGCTCTCTCCCCCCCGCTCGCTCTCTCCCCCCGCTCGCTCTCCCCCCCCACTCGCTCTCCCCCCCACTCGCTCTCCCCCCCCACTCGCTCTCCCCTCCACTCGCTCTCCCCCCCCACTCGCTCTCCCCCCCACTCGCTCTCCCCCCCCCTTCGCTCTCCCCCCACTCGCTCCCCCCCCACTCGCTCCACCCCCACTCGCTCCCCCCCCAACTCGCTCTCCCCCGAACTTGCGCTCCCCCCCCCACTCGCTCTCTCCCCCCCGGCTCGCTCTCTTCCCCCCCCCGCTCGCTCTCTCCCCCCCCATTCGCGCTCCCCCCCCCAACTCGCTCTCCCCCGAACTCGCGGTCCCCCCCACTCGCTCTCTCCCCCCCCCGCTCGCTCTCTCCCCCCCCCACTCGCTCTCCCCCCCCCCTCGCTCTCCCCCCCACTCGCTCCCCCCCACTCGCTCCCCCCCACTCGCTCTCCCCCCCCACTCACCCTCCCCCCCACTCGCTCTCTCCCCCACTCGCTCCCCTCCCCCCACTCGCTCTCCCCCCCCCACTCGCTCTCCCCCCCACTCGCTCTCCCCCCCACTCGCTCTCCCCCCCACTTGCTCTCCCCCCCACTCGCTCTCCCCCCCACTCGCTCTCCCCCCCCACTCGCTCTCCCCCCCCCACTCGCTCTGTCCCCCACTCGCTCCCACCCACACTCGCTCTCTCCCCCACTCGCTCTCTCCCCCACTCGCTCTCTCCCCCACTCGTTCTCTCCCCCACTCGCTCTCTCCCCCACTCGCTCTCTACCCCACTCGCTCTCTCCCCCACTCGCTCTCCCCCCACTCGCTCTCCCCCCACTCGCTCTCCCCCCCCACTCGCTCTCCCCCCCACTCGCTCTCCCACCCACTCGCTCTCCCCCCCCCATTCGCTCTCCCCCCCCACTCGCTCTCCCCCCCATTTGCTCTCTCCCCCCATTCGCTCTCTCCCTCACTCGTTCTCCCCACCACTCGCTCTCCCCCCCATTCGTGCTCCCCCCCGACTCGAACTCCCCCCCAACTCGCTATCTCTCCCCCCCTCGCTCTCCCCCCCACTCGCTCTCTCCCCCACTCGCTCTCCTCCCCCATTCGCTCTCCCCCCCCACTCGCTCTCCCCCCCCACTCGCTCTCCCCCTCACTCGCTCTCCCCCCACTCGCTCTCCCCCCCACTCGCTCTCCCCCCCACTCGCTCTCCCCCCCACTCGCTCTCCCCCCCACTCGCTCTCCCCCCCCCACTCGCTCTCCCCCACTCGCTCTCCCCCCCCACTCGCGCTCCCCCCCCACTCGCTCTCCCCCCCACTCGCTCTCCCCCCCCATTCGCTCTCCCCCCCCAACTCGCTCTCCCTCCCCACTAACTCGCTCTCCCCCGAACTCGCGCTCCCCCCACTCGCTCTCTCCCCCCCGCTCGCTCTCTCCCCCCCCGCTCGCTCTCCCCCCCACTCGCTCTCCCCCCCCCACTCGCTCTCCCCCCACTCGCTCTCCCCTCCACTCGCTCTCCCCCCCACTCGCTCTCCCCCCCCACTCGCTCTCCCCCCCCTTCGCTCTCCCCCCACTCGCTCCCCCCCCCACTCGCTCCCCCCCACTCGCTCCCCCCCCCAACTCGCTCTCCCCCGAACTTGCGCTCCCCCCCCACTCGCTCTCTCCCCCCGGCTCGCTCTCTTCCCCTACCCCGCTCGCTCTCTCCCCCCCTCGCTCGCTCTGCCCCCCACTCGCTCTCCCCCCCCACTCGTTCTCCCCCTCACTCGTTCTGTCCGACCCCACTCGCGCTCCCCCCCCCACTCGCTCTTCTCCCCCGCACTCGCTCACTCCCCCACTCGCTCTCTCCCCCACTCGCTCTCTCCCCCACTCGCTCTCCCCCCCCACTCGCTCCCCCCCCCTCGCTCTCCCCCCCACTCGCTCTCCCCCCCCACTCGCTCTCCCCCTCACTCGCTCTGTCCGACCCCACTCGCGCTCCCCCCCCACTCGCTCTTCTCCCCTGCACTCGCTCGCCCCCCCACTCGCTCTCCCCCTCCACTCGCTCTCCCCCCCCCATTCGCGCTCCCCCCCAACTCGCTCTCCCCCGAACTCGCTCTCTCCCCCCCCACTCGCTCTCTCCCCCCCCATTCGCTCTCTCCCCCCCCGCTCGCTCTCCCCCCCACTCGCTCCCCCCCACTCGATCCCCCCACTCGATCTGCCCCCCCCCACTCGCTCTCCCCCCCACTCGCTCTCTCCCCCACTCTCTCTCCCCCCCCCACTCGCTTTCCCCCCCCCAATCGCGCTCCCCCCCGCACTCGCTCTTCACCCGCACTCGCTCTCCCCCCCCCACTTGCTCTCCCTCACTCGCTCTCCCCCCCCACTCGCTTCCCCCCCACTCGCTCTCCCCCCTCGCTCTACCCCCCACTCGCTCTCCCACCCCCCATTCGCTCACACCCTCCACTCGCTCTCCCCCCACTCTCTCTCCCCCCCCACTCTCTCTCCCCCCCACTCTCTCTCCCCCCGCACTCACTCGTCCCCCCACTCGCTCGTCCCCCCACTCGCTCGTCCCCCCACTCGCTCGTCCCCCCACTCGCTCGTCCCCCCACTCGCTCGTCCCCCCACTCGCTCGTCCCCCACTCGCTCGTCCCCCCACTCGCTCGTCCCCCCACTCGCTCGTCCCCCCCACTCGCTCGTCCCCCCCACTCGCTCTCCCCCCACTCGCTCTCCCCCCCACTCGCTCTCCCCCCACTCGCTCTCCCCCCCCACTCGCTCTACCCCCCCACTCGCTCTCCCCCCCCACCCGCTCTCCCCCCACTCGCTCGTCCCTCCACTCGCTCGTCCCTCCACTCGCTCTCCCCCCCCGCTCGCTCCCCCCCCACTCGCTCCCCCCCCACTCGCTCTCCCCCCCCACTCGCTCGCCCCCCCACTCGCTCACTCCCCCACTCGCTCTCCCCCCCCACTCGCTCTCCCCCCCCACTTGCTCTCCCCCCCCCACTCGCTTTCCCCCCCAATCGCGTTCCCCCCCCACTCGCTCTTCCCCCCCCGCTCGCTCTTCACCCGCACTCGCTCTCCCCCCCCACTTGCTCTCCCTCACTCGCTCTCCCCCCCACTCGCTTCCCCCCCACTCGCTCTCCCCCCCACTCGCTCTCCCCCCCCACTCGCTCTCCCCCCCCCACTCGCTCTCCCCCCCCCACTCGCTCTCCCCCCCTTTCGCTCTCTCCCCCACTCGCTCTCCCCCCCACTTGCTCTCCCCCCCAACTCGCTCCCCCCAACTCGCTCTCTCCCCCCACTCGCTCTCCCCCTCATTCGCTCTCTCCCCCACTCGTGCTCCCCCCCCACTCGCTCTCCTCCCCCCACTCGCTCTCCCCCACACTCGCTCTCTCCCCCACTCGCTCCCTCCCCCACTCGCTCTCCCCCCCACTCGCTCTCTCCCCCACTCGCTCTCTCCCCCACTCGCTCTCTCCCCCACTCCCTCTCTCCCCCACTCGCTCTCTCCCCCACTCGCTCTCCCCCCCACTCGCTCTCTCCCCCACTCGCTCTCCTCCCCCACTCGCTCTCCCCCCCCACTCTCTCTCCCCCCCCACTCTCTCTCCCCCCCACTCTCTCTCCCCCCCACTCGCTCTCCCTCCCACTCGCTCTCCCCCCCACTCGCTCCCCCCCACTCGCTCTCCCCCCCCACTCGCTTTCCCCCCACTCGCTCTCCCCCCCCACTCGCTCTCCCCCCCCACTCGCTCTCCCCCCCACTCGCTCTACCCCCCCACTCGCTCTCCCCCCCCACCCGCTCTCCCCCCCACTCGCTCGTCCCTCCACTCGCTCGTCCCTCCACTCGCTCTCCCCCCCCCGCTCGCTCCCCCCCACTCGCTCCCCCCACTCGCTCTCCCCCCCACTCGCTCGCCCCTACACTCGCTCACTCCCCCACTCGCTCTCCCCCCCCACTCGCTCTCCCCCCC
>NW_027309140.1:0-50445 GCF_047496885.1 Scyliorhinus torazame | reverse complement strand
CACTCGCTCTCCCCCCCCACTGGCTCTCCCCCCCCACTCGCTCCCCCCCCCCCCACTCGCTCTCTCCCCCCACTCGCTCTCTCCCCCCCACTCGCTCTCTCCCCCCACTCGCTCTCTCCCCCCACTCGCTCTCCCCCCCACTCGCTCTCCCCCCCCACTCGCTCTCCCCCCCCACTCGCTCTCCCCCCCACTCGCTCTCCCCCCCCACTCGCTCTCCCCCCCACTCGCTCTCCCCCCCACTCGCTCTCCCCCCCCCACTCGCTCTCCCCCCCCACTCGCTCTCCCCCCCCCACTCGCTCTCCCCCCCCACTCGCTCTCCCCCCCCCCACTCGCTCTCCCCCCCCACTCTCGCTCTCCCCCCCCACTCGTTCTCCCCCCCACTCGCTCTCCCCCCCACTCGCACCCCGCCCCCATTCGCTCTCCTCCCCCACTCGCTCCCCACCACTCGCTCTCCCCCCCCACTCGTTCTCCCCCCCCCCACTCGCTCTCCCCCCAACTCGCTCTCCCCTCCACTCACTCTTCCCCCCACTCTCTTCCCCCCCCACTCGCTCTCCCCCCCCACTCGCTCTCCCCCCCCACTCGCTCTCCCCCCCCCACTCGCTCTCCCCCCCCACTCGCTCTCCCCCCCCCACTCGCTCTCCCCCCTCACTCGCTCTCCCCCCCACTCGCTCTCCCCCCCACTCGCTCTCCCCCCCCACTCGCTCTCCCCCCCCACTCGCTCTCCCCCCCCCACTCGCACTCCGCCCCCCATTCGCTCTCCTCCCCCACTCGCTCTCCCCCCACTCGCTCTCCGCCCACTCGCTCTCCCCCCACTCGTTCTCCCCCCCCCACTCGCTCTCCCCCCCAACTCTCTCTCCCCCCCAACTCTCTCTCCCCCCCACTCGCTCTCCCCCCCCACTCGCTCTCCCCCCCCCACTCGCACTCCGCCCCCACTCGCTCTCCTCCCCCACTCGCTCTCCCCCCCACTCGCTCTCCCCCCCCCACTCGCTCTCCCCCCCACTCGCTCTCCCCCCCACTCGCTCTCCCCCCCCACTCGCTCTCGCCTCACTCGCTCTTCCCGCCCCACTCGCGCTCCCCCCGACTCACTCTTCCCCGCCACCCGCTCTCTCCCCCACTCGCTCTCCACCCCCACTCGCTCTCCCCCCCACTCGCTCTCCCCCCCCCCCCACTCGCTCTCCCCCCCACTCGCTCTGCCCCCCCACTCGCTCTCCCCCCACTCGCTCTCCCCCCACTCGCTCTCCCCCCACTCGCTCTTCCCCCCCCACTCGCTCTCCTCCCCATTCGCTCTCCTCCCCCACTCGCGCTCCCCCGCCACTCGCGCTCCCCCCCCACTCGCTCTCCCCCCCACTCGCTCTCCTCCCCATTCGCTCTCCTCCCCCACTCACACTCCCCCGCCACTCGCGCTCTCCCCCCACTCGCTCTCCCCCCCACTCGCTCTCCTCTCCAACTCGCTCTCCCCCCCCACTCGCTCTCCCCCCCCACTCGCTCTCCCCCCCCCACTCGCTCTCCCCCCCCACTCGCTCTCCCCCCCCACTCGCTCTCCCCCCCACTCGCTCTCCCCTCCACTCGCTCTCCCCCCCCACTCTCGCTCTCCCCCCCCACTCTCTCTCCCCCCCACTCTCTCTCCCCCCACTCTCTCTCCCCCCCACTCGCTCTCCCCCCCACTCGCTCTCCCCCCCACTCGTTCTCCCCCCCCACTCGCTCTCCCCCCCCCCCACTCGCTCTCCCCCCCCACTGGCTCTCCCCCCCACTTGCTCCCCCCCCCCCCCACTCGCTCTCTCCCCCCACTCGCTCTCTCCCCCCACTCGCTCTCTCCCCCCACTCGCTCTCTCCCCCCACTCGCTCTCTCCCCCCACTCGCCCTCTCCCCCCACTCGCCCTCTCCCCCCACTCGCTCTCCCCCCCCACTCGCTCCCCCCCCCACTCGCTCTCCCCCCCACTCGCACTCCGCCCCCATTCGCTCTCCTCCCCCACTCGCTCTCCCCCCCACTCGCTCTCCGCCCACTCGCTCTCCCCCCACTCGTTCTCCCCCCCCACTCGCTCTCCCCCCCCATTCGCTCTCCCCCCCAACTCTCTCACTCCCCCCCACTCGCTCTCCCCCCCCACTCGCTCTCCCCCCCCACTCGCACTCCGCCCCCACTCGCTCTCCTCCCCCACTCGTTCTCCCCCCCCCACTCGCTCTCCCCCCCCCACTCGCTCTCTTCCCCATTCGCTCTCCTCCCCCACTCGCGCTCCCCCGCCACTCGCGCTCCCCCCCACTCGCTCTCCCCCCCCACTCGCTCTCCTCCCCATTCGCTCTCCTCCCCCACTCGCACTCCCCCGCCACTCGCGCTCTCCCCCCACTCGCTCTCCCCCCCACTCGCTCTCCTCTCCAACTCGCTCTCCCCCCCCACTCGCTCTCCCCCCCCACTCGCTCTCCCCCCCCACTCGCTCTCCCCCCCACTCGCTCTCCCCACCGCTCTCCCACTCGCTCTCCCCCCCCACTCGCTCTCCCCCCCACTCGCTCTCCCCCCCCCACTCTCTCTCCCCCCCACTCTCTCTCCCCCACTCGCTCTCCCCCCCACTCGCTCTCCCCCCCACTCGTCTCTCCCCCCCACTCGCTCTCCCCCCCCACTCGCTCTCCCCCCCCACTCGGCTCTCCCCCCCCACTCGCTCTCCCCCCCCACTCGCTCTCCCCCCCCCACTCGCTCTCCCCCCCCACTCGCTCTCCCCCCCACTCGCTCTCTCCCCCCACTCGCTCTCTCCCCCCACTCGCTCTCTCCCCCCCACTCGCTCTCTCCCCCCACTCGCTCTCTCCCCCCACTCGCCCTCTCCCCCACTCGCCCTCTCCCCCCCACTCGCCCTCTCCCCCCACTCGCCCTCTCCCCCCACTCGCTCTCTCCCCCCACTCGGTCTCCCCCCCCATTCGCTCTCCCCCCCAACTCGCTCTCCCTCCCAACTCGCTCTCTCCCCCCACTCGCTCTCCTCCCCCACTCGCGGTCCCCCCCCCTACTGGCTCTCCCCCCCCACTCGCTCTCCCCCCCCACTTGCTCTCCCCCCCACTCGCTCTCTCCCCCAACTCGCTCTCTCCCCCCACTCGCCCTCTCCCCCCACTCGCTCTCTCCCCCCATTCGCTCTCCCCCCCAACTCGCTCTCACTCCCAACTCGTTCTCTCCCCCAACTCGTTCTCTCCCCCAACTCGCTCTCTCCCCCCACTCGCTCTCCTCCCCCACTCGCGGTCCCCCCCACTCGCTCTCCCCGCCCCACTCGCGCTCCCCCCGACTCACTCTTCCCCGCCACCCGCTCTCTCCCCCACTCGCTCTCCCCCCCATTCGCTCTCCCCCCCCCACTCGCTCTCCCCCCCCCACTCGCTCTCCCCCCCACTCTCTCTCCCCCCCACTCTCTCTCCCCCCCCCTCGCTCTCCCCCCCACTCGCTCTCCCCCCCCACTCGCTCTCCCCCCCCACTCGCTCTCCCCCCCACTCGCTCTCCCCCCCCACTCGCTCTCCCCCCCCACTCGCTCTCCCCCCCCCACTCGCTCTCCCCCCCCACTCGCTCTCCCCCCCCCACTCGCTCTCCCCCCCCACTCGCTCTCCCCCCCCCACTCGCTCTCCCCCCCCCACTCGTTCTCCCCCCCACTCGCTCTCCCCCCCACTCGCACCCCGCCCCCATTCGCTCTCCTCCCCCACTCGCTCCCCACCACTCGCTCTCCCCCCCCACTCGTTCTCCCCCCCCCCCACTCGCTCTCCCCCAACTCGCTCTCCCCTCCACTCACTCTTCCCCCCACTCTCTTCCCCCCCCACTCGCTCTCCCCCCCACTCGCTCTCCCCCCCACTCGCTCTCCCCCCCCCCCACTCGCTCTCCCCCCCCACTCGCTCTCCCCCCCCCACTCGCTCTCCCCCCTCACTCGCTCTCCCCCCCACTCGCTCTCCCCCCCACTCGCTCTCCCCCCCACTCGCTCTCCCCCCCCACTCGCACTCCGCCCCCATTCGCTCTCCTCCCCCACTCGCTCTCCCCCCACTCGCTCTCCGCCCACTCGCTCTCCCCCCACTCGTTCTCCCCCCCCCACTCGCTCTCCCCCCCAACTCTCTCTCCCCCCCAACTCTCTCTCCCCCCCACTCGCTCTCCCCCCCCACTCGCTCTCCCCCCCCCACTCGCACTCCGCCCCCACTCGCTCTCCTCCCCCACTCGCTCTCCCCCCCCACTCGCTCTCCCCCCCCACTCGCTCTCCCCCCCACTCGCTCTCCCCCCACTCGCTCTCCCCCCCCACTCGCTCTCCCCTCACTCGCTCTTCCCGCCCCACTCGCGCTCCCCCGACTCACTCTTCCCCGCCACCCGCTCTCTCCCCCACTCGCTCTCCCCCCCCACTCGCTCTCCCCCCCACTCGCTCTCCCCCCCCCACTCGCTCTCCCCCCCACTCGCTCTGCCCCCCCACTCGCTCTCCCCCCACTCGCTCTCCCCCCCACTCGCTCTCCCCCCACTCGCTCTCCCCCCACTCGCTCTTCCCCCCCCACTCGCTCTCCTCCCCATTCGCTCTCCTCCCCCACTCGCGCTCCCCCGCCACTCGCGCTCCCCCCCACTCGCTCTCCCCCCCACTCGCTCTCCTCCCCATTCGCTCTCCTCCCCCACTCACACTCCCCCCGCCACTCGCGCTCTCCCCCCACTCGCTCTCCCCCCCCACTCGCTCTCCTCTCCAACTCGCTCTCCCCCCCACTCGCTCTCCCCCCCCACTCGCTCTCCCCCCCCACTCGCTCTCCCCCCCCACTCGCTCTCCCCCCCACTCGCTCTCCCCCCCACTCGCTCTCCCCCTCCACTCGCTCTCCCCCCCCCACTCGCTCTCCCCCCCCCACTCTCTCTCCCCCCCACTCTCTCTCCCCCCCCACTCTCTCTCCCCCCACTCTCTCTCCCCCCACTCGCTCTCCCCCCCACTCGCTCTCTCCCCCCACTCGTTCTCCCCCCCCCACTCGCTCTCCCCCCCCCCACTCGCTCTCCCCCCCCCACTGGCTCTCCCCCCCACTCGCTCCCCCCCCCACTCGCTCTCTCCCCCCACTCGCTCTCTCCCCCCCACTCGCTCTCTCCCCCCACTCGCTCTCTCCCCCACTCGCTCTCTCCCCCCACTCGCCCTCTCCCCCCACTCGCCCTCTCCCCCCACTCGCTCTCCCCCCCACTCGCTCTCCCCCCCCACTCGCTCTCCCCCCCACTCGCACTCCGCCCCCATTCGCTCTCCTCCCCCACTCGCTCTCCCCCCACTCGCTCTCCGCCCACTCGCTCTCCCCCCACTCGTTCTCCCCCCCCACTCGCTCTCCCCCCCCATTCGCTCTCCCCCCCCAACTCTCTCTCCCCCCCACTCGCTCTCCCCCCCCCCACTCGCTCTCCCCCCCCCACTCGCACTCCGCCCCCACTCGCTCTCCTCCCCCACTCGTTCTCCCCCCCACTCGCTCTCCCCCCCCACTCGCTCTCCCCCCCACTCGCTCTCCCCCCCCACTCGCTCTCCCCCTCACTCGCTCTTCCCCGCCCCACTCGTGCTCCCCCCGACTCACTCTTCCCCGCCACCCGGTCTCTCCCCCACTCGCTCTCCCCCCCCGCTCGCTCTCCCCCCACTCGCTCTCCCCCCCCCACTCGCTCTCCCCCCCCACTCGCTCTGCCCCCCCACTCGCTCTCCCCCCACTCGCTCTCCCCCCACTCGCTCTTCCCCCCCCACTCGCTCTCTTCCCCATTCGCTCTCCTCCCCCACTCGCGCTCCCCCGCCACTCGCGCTCCCCCCCACTCCGCTCTCCCCCCCACTCGCTCTCCTCCCCATTCGCTCTCCTCCCCCACTCGCACTCCCCCGCCACTCGCGCTCTCCCCCCACTCGCTCTCCCCCCCACTCGCTCTCCTCTCCAACTCGCTCTCCCCCCCCACTCGCTCTCCCCCCCCACTCGCTCTCCCCCCCCACTCGCTCTCCCCCCCACTCGCTCTCCCCCCACTCGCTCTCCCCTCCACTCGCTCTCCCCCCCCCACTCGCTCTCCCCCCCCCCACTCGCTCTCCCCCCCCCCACTCTCTCTCCCCCCCACTCTCTCTCCCCCCCACTCGCTCTCCCCTCCACTCGCTCTCCCCCCCCCACTCGCTCTCCCCTCCACTCACTCTTCCCCCCACTCTCTTCCCCCCCCACTCGCTCTCCCCCCCACTCGCTCTCCCCCCCACTCGCTCTCCCCCCCCCCCCACTCGCTCTCCCCCCCCACTCGCTCTCCCCCCCCCACTCGCTCTCCCCCCTCACTCGCTCTCCCCCCCCACTCGCTCTCCCCCCCACTCGCTCTCCCCCCCCACTCGCTCTCCCCCCCCACTCGCACTCCGCCCCCATTCGCTCTCCTCCCCCACTCGCTCTCCCCCCACTCGCTCTCCGCCCACTCGCTCTCCCCCCACTCGTTCTCCCCCCCACTCGCTCTCCCCCCCAACTCTCTCTCCCCCCCAACTCTCTCTCCCCCCCCACTCGCTCTCCCCCCCCACTCGCTCTCCCCCCCCCACTCGCACTCCGCCCCCACTCGCTCTCCTCCCCCACTCGCTCTCCCCCCCCACTCGCTCTCCCCCCCCACTCGCTCTCCCCCCCCACTCGCTCTCCCCCCCACTCGCTCTCCCCCCCACTCGGTCTCCCCTCACTCGCTCTTCCCGCCCCACTCGCGCTCCCCCGACTCACTCTTCCCCGCCACCCGCTCTCTCCCCCACTCGCTCTCCCCCCCCCACTCGCTCTCCCCCCCACTCGCTCTCCCCCCCCCACTCGCTCTCCCCCCCACTCGCTCTGCCCCCCCACTCGCTCTCCCCCCACTCGCTCTCCCCCCACTCGCTCTCCCCCCACTCGCTCTCCCCCCACTCGCTCTTCCCCCCCCCACTCGCTCTCCTCCCCATTCGCTCTCCTCCCCCACTCGCGCTCCCCCGCCACTCGCGCTCCCCCCCACTCGCTCTCCCCCCCACTCGCTCTCCTCCCCATTCGCTCTCCTCCCCCACTCACACTCCCCCGCCACTCGCGCTCTCCCCCCACTCGCTCTCCCCCCCACTCGCTCTCCTCTCCAACTCGCTCTCCCCCCCACTCGCTCTCCCCCCCCACTCGCTCTCCCCCCCCACTCGCTCTCCCCCCCCACTCGCTCTCCCCCCCACTCGCTCTCCCCCCCACTCGCTCTCCCCTCCACTCGCTCTCCCCCCCCACTCGCTCTCCCCCCCCACTCTCTCTCCCCCCCACTCTCTCTCCCCCCCACTCTCTCTCCCCCCCACTCTCTCTCCCCCCACTCTCTCTCCCCCCACTCGCTCTCCCCCCCACTCGCTCTCCCCCCCACTCGCTCTCCCCCCCACTCGTTCTTCCCCCCCACTCGCTCTCCCCCCCCCCACTCGCTCTCCCCCCCCCACTGGCTCTCCCCCCCACTCGCTCCCCCCCCCACTCGCTCTCTCCCCCCACTCGCTCTCTCCCCCCACTCGCTCTCTCCCCCCACTCGCTCTCTCCCCCCACTCGCTCTCTCCCCCCACTCGCTCTCTCCCCCCACTCGCCCTCTCCCCCACTCGCCCTCTCCCCCCACTCGCTCTCCCCCCCACTCGCTCTCCCCCCCCACTCGCTCTCCCCCCCCACTCGCACTCCGCCCCCATTCGCTCTCCTCCCCCACTCGCTCTCCCCCCACTCGCTCTCCGCCCACTCGCTCTCCCCCCACTCGTTCTCCCCCCCCACTCGCTCTCCCCCCCCATTCGCTCTCCCCCCCAACTCTCTCTCCCCCCCACTCGCTCTCCCCCCCCCACTCGCTCTCCCCCCCCACTCGCACTCCGCCCCCACTCGCTCTCCTCCCCCACTCGTTCTCCCCCCCACTCGCTCTCCCCCCCCACTCGCTCTCCCCCCCACTCGCTCTCCCCCCCACTCGCTCTCCCCTCACTCGCTCTTCCCGCCCCACTCGTGCTCCCCCCGACTCACTCTTCCCCGCCACCCGGTCTCTCCCCCACTCGCTCTCCCCCCCCGCTCGCTCTCCCCCCACTCGCTCTCCCCCCCCCACTCGCTCTCCCCCCACCCCCCCACTCGCTCTGCCCCCCCACTCGCTCTCCCCCCACTCGCTCTCCCCCCACTCGCTCTTCCCCCCCCACTCGCTCTCTTCCCCATTCGCTCTCCTCCCCCACTCGCGCTCCCCCGCCACTCGCGCTCCCCCCCACTCGCTCTCCCCCCCCACTCGCTCTCCTCCCCATTCGCTCTCCTCCCCCACTCGCACTCCCCCGCCACTCGCGCTCTCCCCCCACTCGCTCTCCCCCCCACTCGCTCTCCTCTCCAACTCGCTCTCCCCCCCCACTCGCTCTCCCCCCCCACTCGCTCTCCCCCCCCCCACTCGCTCTCCCCCCCCACTCGCTCTCCCCCCCACTCGCTCTCCCCTCCACTCGCTCTCCCCCCCCACTCGCTCTCCCCCCCCCACTCGCTCTCCCCCCCCCACTCTCTCTCCCCCCCCACTCTCTCTCCCCCCACTCGCTCTCCCCCCCACTCGCTCTCCCCCCCCCACTCGTTCTCCCCCCCCACTCGCTCTCCCCCCTCCACTCGCTCTCCCCCCCCACTGGCTCTCCCCCCACTCGCTCTCCCCCCCCCACTCGCTCTCTCCCCCCACTCGCTCTCTCCCCCCACTCGCTCTCTCCCCCCACTCGCTCTCTCCCCCCACTCGCTCTCTCCCCCCACTCGCCCTCTCCCCCCACTCGCCCTCTCCCCCCACTCGCCCTCTCCCCCCACTCGCTCTCTCCCCCCACTCGCTCTCCCCCCCCATTCGCTCTCCCCCCCAACTCGCTCTCCCTCCCAACTCGCTCTCTCCCCCCACTCGCTCTCCTCCCCCACTCGCGGTCCCCCCCCCTACTGGCTCTCCCCCCCCACTCGCTCTCCCCCCCCACTTGCTCTCCCCCCCCACTCGCTCTCTCCCCCAACTCGCTCTCTCCCCCCACTCGCCCTCTCCCCCCACTCGCTCTCTCCCCCCATTCGCTCTCCCCCCCAACTCGCTCTCACTCCCAACTCGTTCTCTCCCCCAACTCGCTCTCTCCCCCCACTCGCTCTCCTCCCCCACTCGCGGTCCCCCCCACTCGCTCTTCCCCGCCACCCGCTCTCTCCCCCACTCGCTCTCCCCCCCCACTCGCTCTCCCCCCCCACTCGCTCTCCCCCCACTCGCTCTCCCCCCTCACTCGCTCTCCCCCCCCACTCGCTCTCCCCCCCCCACTCGCTCTCCCCCCCCCACTCGCTCTCCCCCCCCACTCGCTCTCCCCCCCACTCGCTCTCCCCCCCACTCGCTCTCCCCCCCACTCGCTCTCCCCCCCCACTCGCTCTCTCCCCCACTCGCTCTCTCCCCCACTCGCGCTCCCCCCCACTCGCTCTCCCCCCCACTCGCTCTCCCCCCCACTCGCTCTCCCCCCCACTCTCTCTCCCCCCACTCGCTCTCCCCCCCACTCGCTCTCCCCCCCACTCGCTCTCCCCCCCACTCGCTCTCCCCCCCACTCGCTCTCTCCCCTCACTCGCTCTTCCCGCCCCACTCGCGCTCCCCCGACTCACTCTTCCCCCGCCACCCGCTCTCTCCCCACTCGCTCCCCCACTCGCTCTCCCCCCCACTCGCTCTCCCCCCACTCGCTCTCCCCCCTTCGCTCTCCCCCCACTCGTTCTCCCCCCACTCGCTCTCCCCCCTTCGCTCTCCCCCCTTCGCTCTCCCCCCTTCGCTCTCCCCCCACTCGCTCTCCCCCACTCGCTCTCCCCCCACTCGCTCTCCCCCCACTCGCTCTCCGCCCACTCGCTCTCCCCCCAATCGCTCTCCCCCCAGTCGCTCTCCCCCCACTCGCAATCCCCCCACTCGCTCTCCCCCCCACTCGCTCTCCCCCCCACTCGCTCTCCCCCCACTCGCTCTCCCCCCACTCGCTCTCCCCCCACTCGCTCTCCCCCCACTCGCTCTCCCCCCACTCGCTCTCCCCCCACTGCTCGTCCCCCCACTCGCTCTCTCCCCCACTCGCTCTCCCCCCCCACTTGCTCTCCCCCCCACTCGCTCTCCCCCCACTCGTTCTCCCCCCCACTCGTTCTCCCCCCCTACTCGCTCTCCCCCCCACTCGCTCTCTCCCTCCACTCACTCTCCCCGCACTCGCTCTCCCCCCCCACTCGCTCTCCCCCCCCACTCGCTCTCCCCCCCCACTCGCTCACCCCCCACTCGCTCACCCCCCCACTCGCTCAGCCCCCCACTCGCTCTCCCCCCCCACTCGCTCTCCCCCCCCCACTCGCTCTCCCCCCCCACTCGCTCTCCCCCCCCACTCGTTCTCCCCCCCACTCGCTCTCCCCCCCCCACTCGCTCTCCCCCCCCACTCGCTCTCCCCCCCCCCACTCGCTCTCCCCCCTCACTCGCTCTCCCCCCCACTCGCTCTCCCCCCCACTCGCTCTCCCCCCCACTCGCTCTCCCCCCCACTCGCTCTCCCCCCCACTCGCACTCCGCCCCCATTCGCTCTCCTCCCCCACTCGCTCTCCCCCCCACTCGCTCTCCGCCCACTCGCTCTCCCCCCACTCGTTCTCCCCCGCCACTCGCTCTCCCCCCCAACTCTCTCTCCCCCCAACTCTCTCTCCCCCCCACTCGCTCTCCCCCCCCACTCGCTCTCCCCCCCACTCGCACTCCGCCCCCACTCGCTATCCTCCCCCACTCGCTCTCCCCCCCCACTCGCTCTCCCCTCCACTCGCTCTCCCCCCCCACTCGCTCTCCCCCCCCACTCGCTCTCCCCCCACTCGCTCTTCCCCCCCCACTCGCTCTCCTCCCCATTCGCTCTCCTCCCCCACTCGCGCTCCCCCGCCACTCGCGCTCCCCCCCACTCGCTCTCCCCCCCACTCGCTCTCCTCCCCATTCGCTCTCCTCCCCCACTCACACTCCCCCGCCACTCGCGCTCTCCCCCCACTCGCTCTCCCCCCCACTCGCTCTCCTCTCCAACTCGCTCTCCCCCCCACTCGCTCTCCCCCCCCACTCGCTCTCCCCCACCACTCGCTCTCCCCCCCCCCACTCGCTCTCCCCCCCACTCGCTCTCCCCCCCACTCGCTCTCCCCTCCACTCGCTCTCCCCCCCCCACTCGCTCTCCCCCCCCACTCTCTCTCCCCCCCACTCTCTCTCCCCCCACTCGCTCTCCCCCCCACTCGCTCTCCCCCCCCACTCGTTCTCCCCCCCCACTCGCTCTCCCCCCCCCCACTCGCTCTCCCCCCCCACTGGCTCTCCCCCCCACTCGCTCCCCCCCCCCACTCGCTCTCTCCCCCCACTCGCTCTCTCCCCCCACTCGCTCTCTCCCCCCACTCGCTCTCTCCCCCCACTCGCTCTCTCCCCCCACTCGCCCTCTCCCCCCACTCGCCCTCTCCCCCACTCGCTCTCCCCCCCACTCGCTCTCCCCCCCACTCGCTCTCCCCCCCACTCGCACTCCGCCCCCATTCGCTCTCCTCCCCCACTCGCTCTCCCCCCACTCGCTCTCCGCCCACTCGCTCTCCCCCCACTCGTTCTCCCCCCCCACTCGCTCTCCCCCCCCATTCGCTCTCCCCCCCAACTCTCTCTCCCCCCCACTCGCTCTCCCCCCCCACTCGCTCTCCCCCCCCCACTCGCACTCCGCCCCCACTCGCTCTCCTCCCCCACTCGTTCTCCCCCCCACTCGCTCTCCCCCCCCACTCGCTCTCCCCCCCACTCGCTCTCCCCCCCCACTCGCTCTCCCCTCACTCGCTCTTCCCGCCCCACTCGCGCTCCCCCCGTCTCACTCTTCCCCGCCACCCCGGTCTCTCCCCCACTCGCTCTCCCCCCCCGCTCGCTCTCCCCCCACTCCTCTCCCCCCACCGCTCTCCCCCCCCACTCGCTCTCCCCCCCCACTCGCTCTGCCCCCCCACTCGCTCTCCCCCCACTCGCTCTCCCCCCACTCGCTCTTCCCCCCCCACTCGCTCTCTTCCCCATTCGCTCTCCTCCCCCACTCGCGCTCCCCCGCCACTCGCGCTCCCCCCCACTCGCTCTCCCCCCCACTCGCTCTCCTCCCCATTCGCTCTCCTCCCCCACTCGCACTCCCCCGCCACTCGCGCTCTCCCCCCACTCGCTCTCCCCCCCACTCGCTCTCCTCTCCAACTCGCTCTCCCCCCCACTCGCTCTCCCCCCCCACTCGCTCTCCCCCCCCCACTCGCTCTCCCCCCCACTCGCTCTCCCCCACTCGCTCTCCCCTCCACTCGCTCTCCCCCCCCACTCGCTCTCCCCCCCCACTCGCTCTCCCCCCCCCCACTCTCTCTCCCCCCCACTCTCTCTCCCCCCACTCGCTCTCCCCCCCACTCGCTCTCCCCCCCCACTCGTTCTCCCCCCCAATCGCTCTCCCCCCCCCACTCGCTCTCCCCCCCCACTGGCTCTCCCCCCCACTCGCTCTCCCCCCCCACTCGCTCTCTCCCCCCACTCGCTCTCTCCCCCCACTCGCTCTCTCCCCCCACTCGCTCTCTCCCCCCACTCGCTCTCTCCCCCCACTCGCCCTCTCCCCCCACTCGACCTCTCCCCCCACTCGCCCTCTCCCCCACTCGCCCTCTCCCCCCACTCGCTCTCTCCCCCCACTCGCTCTCCCCCCCCCATTCGCTCTCCCCCCCAACTCGCTCTCCCTCCCAACTCGCTCTCTCCCCCCACTCGCTCTCCTCCCCCACTCGCGGTCCCCCCCCTACTGGCTCTCCCCCCCCACTCGCTCTCCCCCCCCCACTTGCTCTCCCCCCCACTCGCTCTCTCCCCCAACTCGCTCTCTCCCCCCACTCGCCCTCTCCCCCCACTCGCTCTCTCCCCCCATTCGCTCTCCCCCCCAACTCGCTCTCACTCCCAACTCGTTCTCTCCCCCAACTCGCTCTCTCCCCCCACTCGCTCTCCTCCCCCACTCGCGGTCCCCCCCACTCGCTCTCCCCGCCCCACTCGCGCTCCCCCCGACTCACTCTTCCCCGCCACCCGCTCTCTCCCCACTCGCTCTCCCCCCACTCGCTCTCCCCCCACTCGCTCTCCCCCCTCACTCGCTCTCCCCCCCCCACTCGCTCTCCCCCCCCCCACTCGCTCTCCCCCCCCACTCGCTCTCCCCCCCCACTCGCTCTCCCCCCCACTCGCTCTCCCCCCCACTCGCTCTCCCCCCCACTCGCTCTCTCCCCCACTCGCTCTCTCCCCCACTCGCTCTCCCCCCCACTCGCGCTCCCCCCCCACTCGCTCTCCCCCCCACTCGCTCTCCCCCCCACTCGCTCTCCCCCCCCACTCTCTCTCCCCCCCACTCGCTCTCCCCCCCACTCGCTCTCCCCCCCACTCGCTCTCCCCCCCACTCGCTCTCCCCCCCACTCGCTCTCCCCCCCACTCGCTCTCTCCCCTCACTCGCTCTTCCCGCCCCACTCGCGCTCCCCCTACTCACTCTTCCCCGCCACCCGCTCTCTCCCCCCACTCGCTCTCCCCCCCCACTCGCTCTCCCCCCACTCGCTCTCCCCCCTTCGCTCTCCCCCCACTCGTTCTCCCCCCACTCGCTCTCCCCCCTTCGCTCTCCCCCCTTCGCTCTCCCCCCACTCGCTCTCCCCCCACTCGCTCTCCCCCCACTCGCTCTCCCCCCACTCGCTCTCCGCCCACTCGCTCTCCCCCCAATCGCTCTCCCCCCAGTCGCTCTCCCCCCACTCGCAATCCCCCCACTCGCTCTCCCCCCACTCGCTCTCCCCCCACTCGCTCTCCCCCCACTCGCTCTCCCCCCACTCGCTCTCCCCCCACTCGCTCTCCCCCCACTCGCTCTCCCCCCACTGCTCGTCCCCCCACTCGCTCTCTCCCCCACTCGCTCTCCCCCCCCCACTTGCTCTCCCCCCCACTCGCTCTCCCCCCACTCGTTCTCCCCCCCACTCGTTCTCCCCCCCCTACTCGCTCTCCCCCCCCACTCGCTCTCTCCCTCCACTCACTCTCCCCGCACTCGCTCTCCCCCCCCACTCGCTCTCCCCCCCCACTCGCTCTCCCCCCCCACTCGCTCACCCCCCCACTCGCTCACCCCCCCACTCGCTCAGCCCCCCACTCGCTCACCCCCCCACTCGCTCACCCCCCCACTTGCTCACCCCCCCACTCGCTCACCCCCCCACTCGCTCACCCCCCCACTCGCTCACCCCCCCACTCGCTCAGCCCCCCACTCGCTCACCCCCCCACTCGCTCACCCCCCCACTCGCTCTCCTCCCCCCCCACTCGCTCTCCCCCCCACTCGCTCTCCCCCCCACTCGCTCTCCCCCCTACTCGCTCTCCCCCCCACTCGCTCTCCCCCCCACTCGCTCTCCCCCCCATTCGTGCTCCTCCCCCACTCGCGCTCCCCCGCCACTCGCGCTCCCCCCCCCCCCCATTCGCGCTCTCCCCCAACTCGCTCTCCCCCCCCACTCGCTCTCCCCCCCCACTCGCTCTCCCCCCCCACTCGCTCTCCCCCCCCACTCGCTCTTCCCCCCCACTCGCTCCCGCCCCACTCACTCTCCCCCCACTCGCTCTCCCCCCACTCGCTCTCCCCCCACTCGCTCTCCCCCCCCCACTCGCTCTCCCCCCCACTCGCTCTCCCCCCACTCGCTCCCCCCCACTCGCTCTCCCCCCACTCGCTCTTCCCCCCCCCACTCGCTCTCCTCCCCATTCGTGCTCCTCCCCCACTCGCGCTCCCCCGCCACTCGCGCTCCCCCCCCATTCGCGCTCCCCCCCCAACTCGCTCTCCCCCCAACTTGCTCGCCCCCGAACTCGCGCTCCCCCCCACTCGCTCTCCCCCCCCACTCGCTCCCCCCCACTCGCTCCCCCCCACTCGCTCTCCCCCCACTCGCTCTCCTCTCCAACTTGCTCTCCCCCCACTCGCTCTCCCCCCCACTCGCTCTCCCCCCCCACTCCCTCTCCCCCCACTCGCTCTCCCCCCCACTCGCTCTCCCCTCCACTCGCTCTCCCCTCCACTCGCTCTCCCCCCCCACTCGCTCTCCCCCCCCCACTCGCTCTCCCCCCCACTCGCTCCCCCCCACTCGCTCCCCCCCACTCGCTCTCCCCCCCACTCGCTCTCCTCTCCAACTTGCTCTCCCCCCCACTCGCTCTCCCCCCCACTCGCTCTCCCCCCCACTCGCTCTCCCCCCCACTCGCTCTCCCCCCCCACTCGCTCTCCCCCCCACTCGCTCTCCCCCCCACTCGCTCTCCCCTCCACTCGCTCTCCCCTCCACTCGCTCTCCCCCCCACTCGCTCTCCCCCCCCCACTCGCTCTCCCCCCCGACTCTCTCTCCCCCCCACTCGCTCTCCCCCCCACTCGCTCTCCCCCCCACTCGCTCTCCCCCCCACTCGCTCTCCCCCCCACTCGCTCTCCCCCCCACTCGCTCTCCCCCCCCACTCGCTCTTCCCCACACTTGCTCTTCCCCACACTCGCTCTCCCCCCCCACTCGCTCTCCCCCCCACTCGCTCTTCCCCCCCCACTCGCTCTCCCCCCCCCCACTCGCTCTCCCCCTCCCCACTCGCTCTTCCCCCCCCACTCGCTCTCCCCTCCCCACTCGCTCTTCCACCCCCACTCGCTGTCCCCCCCACTCGCTATCCCCCCCACTCGGTCTCCCCCCCACTCGCTCACCCCCCCACTTGCTCACCCCCCCACTCGCTCACCCCCCCACTCGCTCACCCCCCCCACTCGCTCACCCCCCCCACTCGCTCACCCCCCCACTCGCTCACCCCCCCACTCGCTCTCCTCCCCCCCCACTCGCTCACCCCCCCACTCGCTCTCCTCCCCCCCCACTCGCTCTTCCCCCCCACTCGCTCTCCCCCCCCACTCGCTCTCCCCCCCACTCGCTCTCCCCCCCACTCGCTCTCCCCCCCACTCGCTCTCCCCCCACTCGCTCTCCCCCCCACTCGCTCTCCCCCCCCACTCGCTCTCCCCCCCACTCGCTCTCCCCCCCACTCGCTCTCCCCCCCCCACTCGCTCTCCCCCCCCACTCGCTCTCCCCCCCACTCGCTCTCCCCCCCACTCGCTCTCCCCCCCCACTCGCTCTCCCCCCCCACTCGCTCTCCCCCCCATTCGTGCTCCTCCCCCACTCGCGCTCCCCCGCCACTCGCGCTCCCCCCCCATTCGCGCTCCCCCCCAACTCGCTCTCCCCCCCCACTCGCTCTCCCCCCCCACTCGCTCTCCCCCCCCCACTCGCTCTCCCCCCCCACTCGCTCTCCCCCCCCCACTCGCTCTCACCCCACTCGCTCTCCCCCCCACTCCCTCTCCCCCCCACTCGTTCTCCCCCCCACTCGCTCTCCCCCCACTCGCTCTCCCCCCCACTCGCTCTCCCCCCCACTCGCTCTCCCCCCCACTCGCTCTCCCCCCCATTCGTGCTCCTCCCCCACTCGCGCTCCCCCGCCACTCGCGCTCCCCCCCATTCGCGCTCCCCCCCAACTCGCTCTCCCCCCCCACTCGCTCTCCCCCCCCCACTCGCTCTCCCCCCCCACTCGCTCTCCCCCCCCACTCGCTCTCCCCCCCCACTCGCTCTCCCCCCCCACTCGCTCTCCCCCCCACTCGCTCTCCCCCCCACTCGCTCTCCCCCCCCACTCGCTCCCCCCCACTCGCTCCCCGCCCCCACTCGCTCTCCCCCCCCACTCGCTCTCCCCCCCACTCGCTCTCCCCCCCCCATTCATGCTCCTCCCCCACTCGCGCTCCCCCGCCACTCGCGCTCCCCCCCATTCGCGCTCCCCCCCCCCAACTCGCTCTCCCCCCCCACTCGCTCTCCCCCCCCACTCGCTCCCCCCCCCAACTCGCTCTCCCCCCCCCACTCGCTCTCCCCCCCCACTCGCTCTCCCCCCCCACTCGCTCTCCCCCCCCACTCGCTCTCCCCCCCACTCGCTCTCCCCCCCCACTCGCTCTCCCCCCCCACTCGCTCTCCCCCCCACTCGCTCTCCCCCCCCACTCGCTCTCCCCCCCCACTCGCTCCCCCCCACTCGCTCTCCCCCCCACTCGCTCTCCTCTCCAACTTGCTCTCCCCCCCACTCGCTCTCCCCCCACTCGCTCTCCCCCCCACTCGCTCTCCCCCCCACTCGCTCTCCCCTCCACTCGCTCACCCCCCCCACTCGCTCTCCCCCCCACTCGCTCTCCCCCCCACTCGCTCTCCCCCCCACTCGCTCTCCCCCCCACTCGCTCTCCCCCCCATTCGTGCTCCTCCCCCACTCGCGCTCCCCCGTCACTCGCGCTCCCCCCCCATTCGCGCTCCCCCCCCCAACTCGCTCTCCCCCCCCACTCGCTCTCCCCCCCCACTCGCTCTCCCCCCCCACTCGCTCTCCCCCCCCACTCGCTCTCCCCCCCACTCGCTCTCCCCCCCCACTCGCTCTCCCCCCCCACTCGCTCTCGCCCCCCACTCGCTCTCCCCCCCACTCGCTCTCCCCCCCACTCGCTCTCCCCCCCCACTCGCTCCCCCCCACTCGCTCCCGCCCCACTCGCTCTCCCCCCCCCCACTCGCTCTCACCCCACTCGCTCTCCCCCCCACTCGCTCTCCCCCCCCCACTCGCTCTCCCCCCCACTCGCTCTCCCCCCCACTCGCTCTCCCCCCCACTCGCTCCCCCCCCACTCGCTCTCCCCCCACTCGCTCTTCCCCCCCCCACTCGCTCTCCTCCCCATTCGTGCTCCTCCCCCACTCGCGCTCCCCCGCCACTCGCGCTCCCCCCCCATTCGCGCTCCCCCCCACAACTCGCTCTCCCCCCCAACTTGCTCGCCCCCGAACTCGCGCTCCCCCCCACTCGCTCTCCCCCCCCACTCGCTCCCCCCCCACTCGCTCCCCGCCCCACTCGCTCTCCCCCCCCCACTCGCTCTCACCCCACTCGCTCTCCCCCCCCACTCGCTCTCCCCCCCCACTCGCTCTCCCCCCCACTCGCTCTCCCCCCCACTCGCTCTCCCCCCACTCGCTCCCCCCCCACTCGCTCTCCCCCCACTCGCTCTTCCCCCCCCCCACCACTCGCGCTCCCCCGCCACTCGCGCTCCCCCCATTCGCGCTCCCCCCCCAACTCGCTCTCCCCCCCAACTTGCTCGCCCCCGAACTCGCGCTCCCCCCCCACTCGCTCTCCCCCCCCCACTCGCTCCCCCCCCACTCGCTCCCCCCCACTCGCTCTCCCCCCACTCGCTCTCCTCTCCAACTTGCTCTCCCCCCCACTCGCTCTCCCCCCACTCGCTCTCCCCCCCACTCGCTCTCCCCCCCCCACTCGCTCTCCCCCCCACTCTCTCTCCCCCCCACTCTCTCTCCCCCCCACTCGCTCTCCCCCCCACTCGCTCTCCCCCCCCACTCGCTCTCCCCCCCACTCGCTCTCCCCCCCCTCGCTCTCCCCCCCACTCGCTCTCCCCCCCACTCGCTCTCCCCACCCACTCGCTCTCTCCCTCCACTCACTCTCCACCCACTCGCTCGCCCCCGAACCTCGCGCTCCCCCCCACTCGCTCTCCCCCCCACCTCGCTCCCCCCCACTCGCTCCCCCCCCCACTCGCTCTCCCCCCCCACTCGCTCTCCTCTCCAACTTGCTCTCCCCCCCACTCGCTCTCCCCCCACTCGCTCTCCCCCCCCACTCGCTCCCCCCCACTCGCTCTCCCCCCCACTCGCTCTCCCCCCCACTTGCTCTCCCCTCCACTCGCTCTCCCCTCCACTCGCTCTCCCCCCCCACTCGCTCTCCCCCCCCCACTCGCTCTCCCCCCCCACTCGCTCTCCCCCCCCACTCTCTCTCCCCCCCACTCTCTCTCCCCCCCACTCTCTCTCCCCCCCCACTCGCTCTCCCCCCCACTCGCTCTCCCCCCCACTCGCTCTCCCCCCCCACTCGCTCTCCCCCCCACTCGCTCTCCCCCCCACTCGCTCTCTCCCTCTACTCACTCTCCCCCCACTCGCTCTCCCCCCCCCCACTCGCTCTCCCCCCCCACTCGCTCTCCCCCCCACTCGCTCTCCCCCCCACTCGCTCTCCCCCCCCACTCGCTCTCCCCCCCCCATTCGTGCTCCTCCCCCACTCGCGCTCCCCCGCCACTCGCGCTCCCCCCCATTCGCGCTCCCCCCCCCCAACTCGCTCTCCCCCCCCACTCGCTCTCCCCCCCCACTCGCTCTCCCCCCCCACTCGCTCTCCCACCCCACTCGCTCTCCCCCCCCACTCGCTCTCCCCCCCCACTCGCTCTCCCCCCCCACTCGCTCTCCCCCCCCACTCGCTCTCCCCCCCACTCGCTCTCCCCCCCACTCGCTCTCCCCCCCCACTCGCTCCCCCCCACTCGCTCCCGCCCCACTCGCTCTCCCCCCCCCACTCGCTCTCACCCCACTCGCTCTCCCCCCACTCGCTCTCCTCCCCCACTCGCCTCTCCCCCCCCCCACTCGCTCTCCCCCCACTCGCTCCCCCCCCCACTCGCTCTCCCCCCACTCGCTCTTCCCCCCCCCACTCGCTCTCCTCCCCATTCGTGCTCCTCCCCCACTCGCGCTCCCCCGCCACTCGCGCTCCCCCCCCCCATTCGCGCTCCCACCCCCAACTCGCTCTCCCCCCCCAACTTGCTCGCCCCCCGAACTCGCGCTCCCCCCCACTCGCTCTCCCCCCCCACTCACTCCCCCCCCACTCGCTCCCGCCCCACTCGCTCTCTCCCCCCCACTCGCTCTCCCCCCACTCGCTCTCCCCCCACTCGCTCTCCCCCCCCACTCGCTCTCCCCCCCCCCCACTCGCTCTCCCCCCCCACTCGCTCTCCCCCACTCGCTCCCCCCCCACTCGCTCTCCCCCCACTCGCTCTTCCCCCCCCCCCCACTCGCTCTCCTCCCCATTCGTGCTCCTCCCCCCACTCGCGCTCCCCCGCCACTCGCGCTCCCCCCCCCATTCGCGCTCCCCCCCCCAACTCGCTCTCCCCCCCCAACTTGCTCGCCCCCGAACTCGCGCTCCCCCCCACTCGCTCTCCCCCCCCCACTCGCTCCCCCCCACTCGCTCCCCCCCCACTCGCTCTCCCCCCCACTCGCTCTCCTCTCCAACTTGCTCTCCCCCCCACTCGCTCTCCCCCACTCGCTCTCCCCCCCCACTCGCTCTCCCCCCCCACTCGCTCTCCCCCCCCACTCGCTCTCCCCTCCACTCGCTCTCCCCTCCACTCGCTCTCCCCCCCCACTCGCTCTCCCCCCCCACCTCGCTCTCCCCCCCACTCTCTCCTCCCCCCCACTCTCTCTCCCCCCCAACTCGCTCTCCCCCCCCACTCGCTCTCCCCCCCCACTCGCTCTCCCCCCCACTCGCTCTCCCCCCCCACTCGCTCTCCCCCCCCACTCGCTCTCTCCCTCCACTCACTCTCCCCCCACTCGCTCTCCCCCCCCCACTCGCTCTCCCCCCCCACTCGCTCTCCACCCCCACTCGCTCTCCCCCCCCCACTCGCTCACCCCCCCACTCGCTCACCCCCCCCACTCGCTCACCCCCCCCACTCGCTCACCCCCCCACTCGCTCACCCCCCCCACTCGCTCACCCCCCCACTCGCTCACCCCCCCACTCGCTCACCCCCCCACTCGCTCACCCCCCCCCACTCGCTCACCCCCCCCACTCGCTCTCCCCCCCACTCGCTCTCCCCCCCACTCGTTCTCCCCCCCCACTCGCTCTCCCCCCCCACTCGCTCTCCCCCCCCACTCGCTCTCCCCCCCACTCGCTCTCCCCCCCCATTCGTGCTCCTCCCCCACTCGCGCTCCCCCGCCACTCGCGCTCCCCCCCCCCCATTCGCGCTCCCCCCCAACTCGCTCTCCCCCCCCACTCGCTCTCCCCCCCCCACTCGCTCTCCCCCCCACTCGCTCTCCCCCCCCACTCGCTCTCCCCCCCCCACTCGCTCCCGCCCCACTCGCTCTCCCCCCCACTCGCTCTCCCCCCCCCACTCGCTCTCCCCCCACTCGCTCTCCCCCCCCACTCGCTCCCCCCCCACTCGCTCTCCTCTCCAACTTGCTCTCCCCCCCACTCGCTCTCCCCCCACTCGCTCTCCCCCCCCACTCGCTCCCCCCCACTCGCTCTCCCCCCCACTCGCTCTCCCCCCCACTTGCTCTCCCCCTCCACTCGCTCTCCCCCTCCACTCGCTCTCCCCCCCACTCGCTCTCCCCCCCCACTCGCTCTCCCCCCACTCGCTCTCCCCCCCCCACTCTCTCTCCCCCCCACTCTCTCTCCCCCCCACTCTCTCTCCCCCCCACTCGCTCTCCCCCCCACTCGCTCTCCCCCCCACTCGCTCTCCCCCCCCACTCGCTCTCCCCCCCACTCGCTCTCCCCCCCCACTCGCTCTCTCCCTCTACTCACTCTCCCCCCACTCGCTCTCCCCCCCCCCACTCGCTCTCCCCCCCCACTCGCTCTCCCCCCCCACTCGCTCTCCCCCCCACTCGCTCTCCCCCCCACTCGCTCTCCCCCCCCCATTCGTGCTCCTCCCCCACTCGCGCTCCCCCGCCACTCGCGCTCCCCCCCATTCGCGCTCCCCCCCCCCAACTCGCTCTCCCCCCCCCACTCGCTCTCCCCCCCCACTCGCTCTCCCACCCCACTCGCTCTCCCCCCCCCCACTCGCTCTCCCCCCCCAACTCGCTCTCCCCCCCCACTCGCTCTCCCCCCCCCACTCGCTCTCCCCCCCACTCGCTCTCCCCCCCCACTCGCTCTCCCCCCCCACTCGCTCCCCCCCACTCGCTCCCGCCCCACTCGCTCTCCCCCCCCCACTCGCTCTCACCCCACTCGCTCTCCCCCCCACTCGCTCTCCTCCCCCACTCGCTCTCCCCCCCCACTCGCTCTCCCCCCACTCGCTCCCCCCCCACTCGCTCTCCCCCCACTCGCTCTTCCCCCCCCCACTCGCTCTCCTCCCCATTCGTGCTCCTCCCCCACTCGCGCTCCCCCGCCACTCGCGCTCCCCCCCCCATTCGCGCTCCACCCCCAACTCGCTCTCCCCCCCCCAACTTGCTCGCCCCCCGAACTCGCGCTCCCCCCCCACTCGCTCTCCCCCCCCCACTCGCTCCCCCCCACTCGCTCCCGCCCCACTCGCTCTCCCCCCCACTCGCTCTCCCCCCCACTCGCTCTCCCCCCCACTCGCTCTCCCCCCCCCCACTCGCTCTCCCCCCCCCCACTCGCTCTCCCCCCCACTCGCTCTCCCCCACTCGCTCCCCCCCCCACTCGCTCTCCCCCCACTCGCTCTTCCCCCCCCCCCACTCGCTCTCCTCCCCATTCGTGCTCCTCCCCCACTCGCGCTCCCCCGCCACTCGCGCTCCCCCCCCATTCGCGCTCCCCCCCCAACTCGCTCTCCCCCCCCAACTTGCTCGCCCCCGAACTCGCGCTCCCCCCCCACTCGCTCTCCCCCCCCACTCGCTCCCCCCCCCACTCGCTCCCCCCCCACTCGCTCTCCACCCCCACTCGCTCTCCTCTCCAACTTGCTCTCCCCCCCACTCGCTCTCCCCCCACTCGCTCTCCCCCCCCACTCGCTCTCCCCCCCACTCGCTCTCCCCCCCACTCGCTCTCCCCTCCACTCGCTCTCCCCTCCACTCGCTCTCCCCCCCACTCGCTCTCCCCCCCCACTCGCTCTCCCCCCCCACTCTCTCTCCCCCCCACTCTCTCTCCCCCCCCACTCGCTCTCCCCCCCACTCGCTCTCCCCCCCCACTCGCTCTCCCCCCCCACTCGCTCTCCCCCCCACTCGCTCTCCCCCCCCACTCGCTCTCTCCTCCACTCACTCTCCCCCCACTCGCTCTCCCCCCCCACTCGCTCTCCCCCCCCACTCGCTCTCCCACCCCCACTCGCTCTCCCCCCCCACTCGCTCACCCCCCCACTCGCTCACCCCCCCACTCGCTCACCCCCCCACTCGCTCACCCCCCCACTCGCTCACCCCCCCACTCGCTCACCCCCCCCACTCGCTCACCCCCCCACTCGCTCTCACCCCCCCCCCACTCGCTCACCCCCCCCACTCGCTCTCCCCCCCACTCGCTCTCCCCCCCCACTCGCTCTCCCCCCCCACTCGTTCTCCCCCCCACTCGCTCTCCCCCCCCACTCGCTCTCCCCCCCACTCGCTCTCCCCCCCACTCGCTCTCCCCCCCATTCGTGCTCCTCCCCCACTCGCGCTCCCCCCGCCACTCGCGCTCCCCCCCCCCCATTCGCGCTCCCCCCCCAACTCGCTCTCCCCCCCCCACTCTCTCTCCCCCCCCACTCGCTCTCCCCCCCCACTCGCTCTCCCCCCCCACTCGCTCTCCCCCCCCCACTCGCTCCCCGCCCCACTCGCTCTCCCCCCCACTCGCTCTCCCCCCCCACTCGCTCTCCCCCCCCACTCGCTCTCCCCCCCCACTCGCTCCCCCCCCACTCGCTCTCCCCCCCACTCGCTCTCCCCCCCACTCGCTCCCCCCCCACTCGCTCTCCCCCCCACTCGCTCTTCCCCCCCCCACTCGCTCTCCTCCCCAACTTGCTCGCCCCCGAACTCGCGCTCCCCCCCCCACTCGCTCTCCCCCCCACTCGCTCCCCCCCCACTCGCTCCCCCCCACTCGCTCTCCCCCCCACTCGCTCTCCTCTCCAACTTGCTCTCCCCCCCACTCGCTCTCCCCCCCCACTCGCTCTCCCCCCCCACTCGCTCTCCCCCCCACTCGCTCTCCCCCCCCACTCGCTCTCCCCTCCACTCGCTCTCCCCCTCCACTCGCTCTCCCCCCCACTCGCTCTCCCCCCCACTCGCTCTCCCCCCCCCACTCTCTCTCCCCCCCACTCGCTCTCCCCCCCCACTCGCTCCCCCCCACTCGCTCCCCCCCACTCGCTCTCCCCCCCACTCGCTCTCCTCTCCAACTTGCTCTCCCCCCCCACTCGCTCTCCCCCCACTCGCTCTCCCCCCCCACTCGCTCTCCCCCCCACTCGCTCTCCCCCCCCACTCGCTCTCCCCCTCCACTCGCTCTCCCCCTCCACTCGCTCTCCCCCCACTCGCTCTCCCCCCCCCACTCGCTCTCCCCCCCACTCGCTCTCCCCCCCCACTCGCTCTCCCCCCCCCACTCGCTCTCCCCCCCACTCGCTCTCCCCCCCCCATTCGCTCTCCCCCCCATTCGTGCTCCTCCCCCACTCGTGCTCCCCCGCCACTCGCGCTCCCCCCCCCATTCGCGCTCCCCCCCCCAACTCGCTCTCCCCCCCCCACTCGCTCTCCCCCCCCACTCGCTCTCCCCCCCCACTCGCTCTCCCCCCCCACTCGCTCTCCCCCCCCACTCGCTCTCCCCCCCCCTCTCGCTCTCCCCCCCCACTCGCTCTCCCCCCCCACTCGCTCCCCCCCACTCGCTCCCGCCCCACTCGCTCTCCCCCCCCCACTCGCTCTCCCCCCCACTCGCTCTCCCCCCCCACTCGCTCTCCCCCCACTCGCTCTCCCCCCCCACTCGCTCTCCCCCCACTCGCTCCCCCCCCACTCGCTCTCCCCCCACTCGCTCTTCCCCCCCCCACTCGCTCTCCTCCCCATTCGTGCTCCTCCCCCACTCGCGCTCCCCCGCCACTCGCGCTCCCCCCCCATTCGCGCTCCCCCCCAACCTCGCTCTCCCCCCCAACTTGCTCGCCCCCGAACTCGCGCTCCCCCCCACTCGCTCTCCCCCCCCACTCGCTCCCCCCCACTCGCTCCCCCCCCACTCGCTCTCCCCCCCACTCGCTCTCCCCCCCCACTCTCTCTCCCCCCCACTCGCTCTCCCCCCCACTCGCTCCCCCCCCACTCGCTCCCCCCCACTCGCTCTCCCCCCCCACTCGCTCTCCTCTCCAACTTGCTCTCCCCCCCCACTCGCTCTCCCCCCACTCGCTCTCCCCCCCCACTCGCTCTCCCCCCCCACTCGCTCTCCCCCCCACTCGCTCTCCCCTCCACTCGCTCTCCCCTCCACTCGCTCTCCCCCCACTCGCTCTCCCCCCCACTCGCTCTCCCCCCCACTCGCTCTCCCCCCCACTCGCTCTCCCCCCCCACTCGCTCTCCCCCCCATTCGCTCTCCCCCCCATTCGTGCTCCTCCCCCACTCGCGCTCCCCCGCCACTCGCGCTCCCCCCCCCATTCGCGCTCCCCCCCCAACTCGCTCTCCCCCCCCCACTCGCTCTCCCCCCCCCACTCGCTCTCCCCCCCCACTCGCTCTCCCCCCCCCACTCGCTCTCGCCCCCCCACTCGCTCTCCCCCCCCTCTCGCTCTCCCCCCCCCACTCGCTCTCCCCCCCCACTCGCTCCCCCCCACTCGCTCCCGCCCCACTCGCTCTCCCCCCCCCACTCGCTCTCCCCCCCCACTCGCTCTCCCCCCACTCGCTCTCCCCCCACTCGCTCTCCCCCCCCACTCGCTCTCCCCCCCACTCGCTCTCCCCCCACTCGCTCCCCCCCCACTCGCTCTCCCCCCACTCGCTCTTCCCCCCCCCACTCGCTCTCCTCCCCATTCGTGCTCCTCCCCCACTCGCGCTCCCCCCGCCACTCGCGCTCCCCCCCCATTCGCGCTCCCCCCCAACTCGCTCTCCCCCCCAACTTGCTCGCCCCCGAACTCGCGCTCCCCCCCACTCGCTCTCCCCCCCCACTCGCTCCCCCCCCACTCGCTCCCCCCCACTCGCTCTCCCCCCCCACTCGCTCTCCTCTCCAACTTGCTCTCCCCCCCCACTCGCTCTCCCCCCCACTCGCTCTCCCCCCCCCACTCGCTCTCCCCCCCACTCGCTCTCCCCCCCACTCGCTCTCCCCTCGACTCGCTCTCCCCCTCGACTCGCTCTCCCCCCCACTCGCTCTCCCCCCACTCGTTCTCCCCCCCACTCGCTCTCCCCCCCCACTCGCTCTCCCCCCCCAATCGCTCTTCCCCACACTCGCTCTTCCCCACACTCGCTCTCCCCCCCACTCGCTCTCCCCCCCCCACTCGCTCCCGCCCCACTCGCTCTCCCCCCCCACTCGCTCTCCCCCCCCACTCGCTCTCCCCCCCACTCGCTCTCCCCCCCCACTCGCTCTCCCCCCCACTCGCTCTCCCCCCCACTCGCTCCCCCCCACTCGCTCTCCCCCCACTCGCTCTTCCCCCCCCCCCACTCGCTCTCCTCCCATTCGTGCTCCTCCCCCACTCGCGCTCCCCCGCCACTCGCGCTCCCCCCCCCATTCGCGTTCCCCCCCCAACTCGCTCTCCCCCCCAACTTGCTCGCCCCCCCCCACTCGCTCCCCCCCACTCGCTCCCCCCCACTCGCTCTCCCCCCCACTCGCTCTCCTCTCCAACTTGCTCTCCCCCCACTCGCTCTCCCCCCACTCGCTCTCCCCCCCCCACTCGCTCTCCCCCCCACTCGCTCTCCCCCCCCACTCGCTCTCCCCCCCACTCGCTCTCCCCTCCACTCGCTCTCCCCTCCACTCGCTCTCCCCCCCACTCGCTCTCCCCCCCCACTCGCTCTCTCCCCCCACTCTCTCTCCCCCCACTCGCTCTCCCCCCCACTCGCTCCCCCCCACTCGCTCCCCCCCACTCGCTCTCCCCCCCCACTCGCTCTCCTCTCCAACTTGCTCTCCCCCCCACTCGCTCTCCCCCCCCACTCGCTCTCCCCCCCCCACTCGCTCTCCCCCCCACTCGCTCTCCCCCCCTCTCGCTCTCCCCTCCACTCGCTCTCCCCTCCACTCGCTCTCCCCCCCCACTCGCTCTCCCCCCCCCACTCGCTCTCCCCCCCCACTCTCTCTCCCCCCCACTCGCTCTCCCCCCCACTCGCTCTGCCCCCCACTCGCTCTCCCCCCCACTCGCTCTCCCCCCCACTCGCTCTCCCCCCCACTCGCTCTCCCCCCCACTCGCTCTCCCCCCCCCCACTCGCTCTTCCCCACACTCGCTCTTCCCCCCACTCGCTCTCCCCCCCCACTCGCTCTCCCCCCCACTCGCTCTCCCCCCACTCGCTCTCCCCCCCCACTCGCTCTCCCCCCCCACTCGCCCTCCCCCCCACTCGCTCTCCCCCCCCACTCGCTCTCCCCCCCACTCGCTCTTCCCCCCCCACTCGCTCTTCCCCCCACTCGCTCTCCCCCCCCACTCGCTCTCCCCCCCACTCGCTCTCCCCCCACTCGCTCTCCCCCCCCACTCGCTCTCCCCCCCCCACTCGCTCTCCCCCCCCACTCGCTCTCCCCCCCACTCGCTCTCCCCCCCACTCGCTCTCCCCCCCCCACTCGCTCTCCCCCCCCCACTCGCTCTCCCCCCCCCCCACTCGCTCTCCCCCCCCCACTCGCTCTCCCCCCCCCCACTCGCTCTCCCCCTCCCCACTCGCTCTTCCACCCCCACTCGCTGTCCCCCCCCACTCGCTCTCCCCCCCACTCGCTCTCCCCCCCACTCGCTCACCCCCCCCACTTGCTCACCCCCCACTCGCTCACCCCCCCACTCGCTCACCCCCCACTCGCTCACCCCCCCACTCGCTCTCCTCCCCCCCCACTCGCTCTTCCCCCCCACTCGCTCTCCCCCCCACTCGCTCTCCCCCCCACTCGCTCTCCCCCCCACTCGCTCTCGCCCCCACTCGCTCTCCCCCCCACTCGCTCTCCCCCCCCACTCGCTCTCCCCCCCACTCGCTCTCCCCCCCCACTCGCTCTCCCCCCCCATTCGTGCTCCGCCCCCACTCGCGCTCCCCCGCCACTCGCGCTCCCCCCATTCGCGCTCCCCCCCCAACTCGCTCTCCCCCCCCCACTCGCTCTCCCCCCCCACTCGCTCTCCCCCCCCCCACTCGCTCTCCCCCCCCCACTCGCTCTCCCCCCCCCACTCGCTCCCCCCCCCACTCGCTCTCCCCCCCCACTCGCTCCCCCCCCCACTCGCTCTCCCCCCCCACTCGCTCTCCCCCCCCACTCGCTCTCCCCCCACTCGCTCTCCCCCCCCACTCGCTCTCCCCCCCACTCGCTCTCCCCCCCACTCGCTCCCCCCCCACTCGCTCTCCCCCCACTCGCTCTTCCCCCCCCCCACTCGCTCTCCTCCCCATTCGTGCTCCTCCCCCACTCGCGCTCCCCTGCCACTCGCGCTCCCCCCCCCATTCGCGCTCCCCCCCCAACTCGCTCTCCCCCCCCAACTTGCTCGCCCCCGAACTCGCGCTCCCCCCCCACTCGCTCTCCCCCCCCACTCGCTCCCCCCCCACTCGCTCTCCCCCCCACTCGCTCTCCCCCCCCACTCGCTCCCGCCCCACTCGCTCTCCCCCCCACTCGCTCTCCCCCCCCACTCGCTCTCCCCCCCACTCGCTCTCCCCCCCACTCGCTCTCCCCCCCATTCGTGCTCCTCCCCCACTCGCGCTCCCCCGCCACTCGCGCTCCCCCCATTCGCGCTCCCCCCCCAACTCGCTCTCCCCCCCCACTCGCTCTCCCCCCCCCACTCGCTCTCCCCCCCCCACTCGCTCTCCCCCCCCACTCGCTCTCCCCCCCCCGCTCGCTCTCCCCCCCCACTCGCTCTCCCCCCCCACTCGCTCTCCCCCCCCACTCGCTCTCCCCCCCACTCGCTCTCCCCCCCCACTCGCTCCCCCCCACTCGCTCCCGCCCCACTCGCTCTCCCCCCCCACTCGCTCTCACCCCACTCGCTCTCCCCCCACTCGCTCTCCCCCCCCACTCGCTCTCCCCCCCACTCGCTCTTCCCCCCCCACTCGCTCTCCTCCCCATTCGTGCTCCTCCCCCACTCGCGCTCCCCCCGCCACTCCGCGCTCCCCCCCCATTCGCGCTCCCCCCCCAACTCGCTCTCCCCCCCAACTTGCTCGCCCCCGAACTCGCGCTCCCCCCCCACTCGCTCTCCCCCCCCCACTCGCTCCCCCCCACTCGCTCCCGCCCCACTCGCTCTCACCCCCCCACTCGCTCTCACCCCACTCGCTCTCCCCCCCCCACTCTCTCTCCCCCCCCACTCGCTCTCCCCCCCCCCACTCGCTCTCCCCCCCCACTCGCTCTCCCCCCACTCGCTCCCCCCCACTCGCTCTCCCCCCACTCGCTCTTCCCCCCCCCCCACTCGCTCTCCTCCCCATTCGTGCTCCTCCCCCACTCGCGCTCCCCCGCCACTCGCGCTCCCCCATTCGCGCTCCCCCCAACTCGCTCTCCCCCCCCAACTTGCTCGCCCCCGAACTCGCGCTCCCCCCCACTCGCTCTCCCCCCCCACTCGCTCCCCCCCACTCGCTCCCCCCCACTCGCTTTCCCCCTCACTCGCTCTCCTCTCCAACTTGCTCTCCCCCCCACTCGCTCTCCCCCCACTCGCTCTCCCCCCCCACTCGCTCTCCCCCCCACTCGCTCTCCCCCTCCACTCGCTCTCCTCCCCCCCACTCGCTCTCCCCCCCACTCGCTCTCCCCTCCACTCGCTCTCCCCCTCCACTCGCTCTCCCCCCCACTCGCTCTCCCCCCCCCACTCGCTCTCCCCCCCACTCTCTCTCCCCCCCACTCTCTCTCCCCCCCCACTCGCTCTCCCCCCCACTCGCTCTCCCCCCCACTCGCTCTCCCCCCCACTCGCTCTCCCCCCCACTCGCTCTCCCCCCCACTCGCTCTCCCACCCACTCGCTCTCTCCCTCCACTCACTCTCCCCCACTCGCTCGCCCCCGAACTCGCGCTCCCCCCCACTCGCTCTCCCCCCCCCACTCGCTCCCCCCCACTCGCTCCCCCCCCCACTCGCTCTCCCCCCCACTCGCTCTCCTCTCCAACTTGCTCTCCCCCCCCACTCGCTCTCCCCCCCACTCGCTCTCCCCCCCCCACTCGCTCTCCCCCCCACTCGCTCTCCCCCCCACTCGCTCTCCCCTCCACTCGCTCTCCCCTCCACTCGCTCTCCCCCCCACTCGCTCTCCCCCCCCACTCGCTCTCCCCCCCACTCGCTCTCCCCCCCACTCGCTCTCCCCCCCACTCGCTCTCCCCCCCACTCGCTCTCCCCCCCACTCGCTCTCTCCCTCCACTCACTCTCCCCCCACTCGCTCTCCCCCCCCCACTCGCTCTCCCCCCCCACTCGCTCTCCCCCCCACTCGCTCTCCCCCCCACTCGCTCTCCCCCCCCCATTCGTGCTCCTCCCCCACTCGCGCTCCCCCGCCACTCGCTCTCCCCCCCCACTCGCTCTCCCCCCCACTCGCTCTCCCACCCACTCGCTCTCTCCCTCCACTCACTCTCCCCCACTCGCTCGCCCCCGAACTCGCGCTCCCCCCCACTCGCTCTCCCCCCCCACTCGCTCCCCCCCACTCGCTCCCCCCCCCCACTCGCTCTCCCCCCCACTCGCTCTCCTCTCCAACTTGCTCTCCCCCCCCACTCGCTCTCCCCCCACTCGCTCTCCCCCCCCACTCGCTCTCCCCCCCCACTCGCTCTCCCCCCCCACTCGCTCTCCCCCTCCACTCGCTCTCCCCTCCACTCGCTCTCCCCCCCCACTCGCTCTCCCCCCCACTCGCTCTCCCCCCCACTCGCTCTCCCCCCCACTCGCTCTCCCCCCCACTCGCTCTCCCCCCCACTCGCTCTCCCCCCCACTCGCTCTCCCCCCCACTCGCTCTCTCCCTCCACTCACTCTCCCCCCACTCGCTCTCCCCCCCCCACTCGCTCTCCCCCCCCACTCGCTCTCCCCCCCCCACTCGCTCCCCCCCCCACTCGCTCTCCCCCCCACTCGCTCTCCTCTCCAACTTGCTCTCCCCCCCCACTCGCTCTCCCCCCACTCGCTCTCCCCCCCCACTCGCTCTCCCCCCCCACTCGCTCTCCCCCCCACTCGCTCTCCCCTCCACTCGCTCTCCCCTCCACTCGCTCTCCCCCCCACTCGCTCTCCCCCCCCACTCGCTCTCCCCCCCCACTCGCTCTCCCCCCCACTCGCTCTCCCCCCCACTCGCTCTCCCCCCCCACTCGCTCTCCCCCCCACTCGCTCTCTCCCTCCACTCACTCTCCCCCCACTCGCTCTCCCCCCCCCACTCGCTCTCCCCCCCCCACTCGCTCTCCCCCCCACTCGCTCTCCCCCCCCACTCGCTCTCCCCCCCCCATTCGTGCTCCTCCCCCACTCGCGCTCCCCCGCCACTCGCGCTCCCCCCCATTCGCGCTCCCCCCCCCAACTCGCTCTCCCCCCCCACTCGCTCTCCCCCCCCCACTCGCTCTCCCCCCCCCCACTCGCTCTCCCCCCCCCCACTCGCTCTCCCCCCCCACTCGCTCTCCCCCCCCACTCGCTCTCCCCCCCCCACTCGCTCTCCCCCCCACTCGCTCTCCCCCCCCACTCGCTCCCCCCCACTCGCTCCCGCCCCACTCGCTCTCCCCCCCCCACTCGCTCTCCCCCCCACTCGCTCCCGCCCCACTCGCTCTCCCCCCCACTCGCTCTCCCCCCCACTCGCTCTCCCCCCCACTCGCTCTCCCCCCCACTCGCTCTCCCCCCCATTCGTGCTCCTCCCCCACTCGCGCTCCCCCGCCACTCGCGCTCCCCCCATTCGCGCTCCCCCCCCCCAACTCGCTCTCCCCCCCCCACTCGCTCTCCCCCCCCCACTCGCTCTCCCCCCCCACTCGCTCTCCCCCCCCACTCGCTCTCCCCCCCCGCTCGCTCTCCCCCCCCACTCGCTCTCCCCCCCCACTCGCTCTCCCCCCCACTCGCTCTCCCCCCCACTCGCTCTCCCCCCCCACTCGCTCCCCCCCACTCGCTCCCCGCCCCACTCGCTCTCCCCCCCCCACTCGCTCTCACCCCACTCGCTCTCCCCCCACTCGCTCTCCCCCCCCACTCGCTCTCCCCCCCACTCGCTCTTCCCCCCCCCACTCGCTCTCCTCCCCATTCGTGCTCCTCCCCCACTCGCGCTCCCCCGCCACTCGCGCTCCCCCCCCCATTCGCGCTCCCCCCCCAACTCGCTCTCCCCCCCAACTTGCTCGCCCCCGAACTCGCGCTCCCCCCCACTCGCTCTCCCCCCCCCACTCGCTCCCCCCCACTCGCTCCCGCCCCACTCGCTCTCCCCCCCCACTCGCTCTCACCCCACTCGCTCTCCCCCCCCCCACTCTCTCTCCCCCCCCCACTCGCTCTCCCCCCCCCACTCGCTCTCCCCCCCCCACTCACTCTCCCCCCCACTCGCTCTCCCCCCACTCGCTCCCCCCCACTCGCTCTCCCCCCACTCGCTCTTCCCCCCCCCCACTCGCTCTCCTCCCCATTCGTGCTCCTCCCCCACTCGCGCTCCCCCGCCACTCGCGCTCCCCCCCATTCGCGCTCCCCCCAACTCGCTCTCCCCCCCCAACTTGCTCGCCCCCGAACTCGCGCTCCCCCCCCACTCGCTCTCCCCCCCCACTCGCTCCCCCCCACTCGCTCCCCCCCACTCGCTTTCCCCCTCACTCGCTCTCCTCTCCAACTTGCTCTCCCCCCCACTCGCTCTCCCCCCACTCGCTCTCCCCCCCCACTCGCTCTCCCCCCCACTCGCTCTCCCCTCCACTCGCTCTCCCCTCCACTCGCTCTCCCCCCCACTCGCTCTCCCCCCCCCACTCGCTCTCCCCCCCACTCTCTCTCCCCCCCACTCTCTCTCCCCCCCCACTCGCTCTCCCCCCCACTCGCTCTCCCCCCCCACTCGCTCTCCCCCCCCACTCGCTCTCCCCCCCCACTCGCTCTCCCCCCCACTCGCTCTCCCACCCACTCGCTCTCTCCCTCCACTCACTCTCCCCCACTCGCTCGCCCCCGAACTCGCGCTCCCCCCCCACTCGCTCTCCCCCCCCCACTCGCTCCCCCCCACTCGCTCCCCCCCCCACTCGCTCTCCCCCCCACTCGCTCTCCTCTCCAACTTGCTCTCCCCCCCACTCGCTCTCCCCCCACTCGCTCTCCCCCCCCACTCGCTCTCCCCCCCACTCGCTCTCCCCCCCCACTCGCTCTCCCCTCCACTCGCTCTCCCCCTCCACTCGCTCTCCCCCCCACTCGCTCTCCCCCCCCACTCGCTCTCCCCCCCACTCGCTCTCCCCCCCACTCGCTCTCCCCCCCACTCGCTCTCCCCCCCCACTCGCTCTCTCCCTCCACTCACTCTCCCCCCACTCGCTCTCCCCCCCCCACTCGCTCTCCCCCCCCACTCGCTCTCCCCCCCACTCGCTCTCCCCCCCACTCGCTCTCCCCCCCCCATTCGTGCTCCTCCCCCACTCGCGCTCCCCCGCCACTCGCGCTCCCCCCCATTCGCGCTCCCCCCCCCAACTCGCTCTCCCCCCCCACTCGCTCTCCCCCCCCACTCGCTCTCCCCCCCCACTCGCTCTCCCCCCCCACTCGCTCTCCCCCCCCACTCGCTCTCCCCCCCCCACTCGCTCTCCCCCCCCACTCGCTCTCCCCCCCACTCGCTCTCCCCCCCCACTCGCTCCCCCCCACTCGCTCCCGCCCCACTCGCTCTCCCCCCCCCACTCGCTCTCACCCCCACTCGCTCTCCCCCCACTCGCTCTCCCCCCCCCACTCGCTCTCCCCCCCACTCGCTCTCCCCCCACTCGCTCCCCCCCCACTCGCTCTCCCCCCACTCGCTCTTCCCCCCCCCCACTCGCTCTCCTCCCCATTCGTGCTCCTCCCCCACTCGCGCTCCCCCGCCACTCGCGCTCCCCCCCCCATTCGCGCTCCCCCCCCAACTCGCTCTCCCCCCCAACTCGCTCGCCCCCGAACTCGCGCTCCCCCCCCACTCGCTCTCCCCCCCCCACTCGCTCCCCCCCACTCGCTCCCGCCCCACTCGCTCTCCCCCCCCACTCGCTCTCACCCCACTCGCTCTCCCCCCACTCGCTCTCCCCCCCCACTCGCTCTCCCCCCCCCACTCGCTCTCCCCCCCCACTCGCTCTCCCCCACTCGCTCCCCCCCCACTCGCTCTCCCTCCACTCGCTCTTCCCCCCCCCCCACTCGCTCTCCTCCCCATTCGTGCTCCTCCCCCACTCGCGCTCCCCCGCCACTCGCGCTCCCCCCCATTCGCGCTCCCCCCCCAACTCGCTCTCCCCCCCAACTTGCTCGCCCCCGAACTCGCGCTCCCCCCCACTCGCTCTCCCCCCCCCACTCGCTCCCCCCCACTCGCTCCCCCCCACTCGCTCTCCCCCCCACTCGCTCTCCTCTCCAACTTGCTCTCCCCCCCACTCGCTCTCCCCCACTCGCTCTCCCCCCCCACTCGCTCTCCCCCCCACTCGCTCTCCCCTCCACTCGCTCTCCCCTCCACTCGCTCTCCCCTCCACTCGCTCTCCCCTCCACTCGCTCTCCCCCCCACTCGCTCTCCCCCCCCACTCGCTCTCCCCCCCCACTCTCTCTCCCCCCCACTCTCGCTCTCCCCCCCACTCGCTCTCCCCCCCCACTCGCTCTCCCCCCCACTCGCTCTCCCCCCCACTCGCTCTCCCCCCCACTCGCTCTCCCCCCCACTCGCTCTCCCCCCCCACTCGCTCTCTCCCTCCACTCACTCTCCCCCCACTCGCTCTCCCCCCCCACTCGCTCTCCCCCCCCCACTCGCCCTCCCCCCCCACTCGCTCACCCCCCCACTCGCTCACCCCCCCACTCGCTCACCCCCCCACTCGCTCACCCCCCCACTCGCTCACACCCCCCACTCGCTCACCCCCCCACTCGCTCACCCCCCCCACTCGCTCACCCCCCCCACTCGCTCACCCCCCCACTCGCTCACCCCCCCACTCGCTCTCCCCCCCACTCGCTCTCCCCCCCACTCGCTCTCCCCCCCCACTCGTTCTCCCCCCCACTCGCTCTCCCCCCCACTCGCTCTCCCCCCCACTCGCTCTCCCCCCCACTCGTTCTCCCCCCCACTCGCTCTCCCCCCCACTCGCTCTCCCCCCCACTCGCTCTCCCCCCCACTCGCTCCCCCTCCATTCGTGCTCCTCCCCCACTCGCGCTCCCCCCGCCACTCGCGCTCCCCCCCCCCCATTCGCGCTCCCCCCCCAACTCGCTCTCCCCCCCCACTCGCTCTCCCCCCCCCACTCGCTCTCCCCCCACTCGCTCTCCCCCCCACTCGCTCTCCCCCCCACTCGCTCCCGCCCCACTCGCTCTCCCCCCCCACTCGCTCTCCCCCCCACTCGCTCTCCCCCCCACTCGCTCTCCCCCCCACTCGCTCCCCCCCCACTCGCTCTCCCCCCCCACTCGCTCTCCCCCCACTCGCTCCCCCCCCACTCGCTCTCCCCCCACTCGCTCTTCCCCCCCCCCACTCGCTCTCCTCCCCAACTTGCTCGCCCCCGAACTCGCGCTCCCCCCCACTCGCTCTCCCCCCCCACTCGCTCCCCCCCACTCGCTCCCCCCCACTCGCTCTCCCCCCCACTCGCTCTCCTCTCCAACTTGCTCTCCCCCCCCACTCGCTCTCCCCCCCACTCGCTCTCCCCCCCCACTCGCTCTCCCCCCCACTCGCTCTCCCCCCCACTCGCTCTCCCCCCCACTCGCTCTCCCCTCCACTCGCTCTCCCCTCCACTCGCTCTCCCCCCCCACTCGCTCTCCCCCCCCACTCGCTCTCCCCCCCCACTCTCTCTCCCCCCCACTCTCTCTCCCCCCCACTCGCTCTCCCCCCCACTCGCTCCCCCCCACTCGCTCTCCCCCCACTCGCTCTCCCCCCCCACTCGCTCTCCCCCCCCACTCGCTCTCCCCCCCACTCGCTCTCCCCTCCACTCGCTCTCCCCTCCACTCGCTCTCCCCCCCCACTCGCTCTCCCCCCCACTCGCTGTCCCCCCCACTCGCTCTCCCCCCCCACTCGCTCTCCCCCCATTCGCTCTCCCCCCCCCATTCGTGCTCGTCCCCCACTCGCGCTCCCCCGCCACTCGCGCTCCCCCCCCATTCGCGCTCCCCCCCAACTCGCTCTCCCCCCCCACTCGCTCTCCCCCACTCGCTCTCCCCCCCACTCGCTCTCCCCCCCACTCGCTCTCCCCCCCACTCGCTCTCCCCCCCCACTCGCTCTCCCCCCCACTCGCTCTCCCCCCCACTCGCTCTCCCCCCCACTCGCTCTCCCCCCACTCGCTCTCCCCCCCACTCGCTCTCCCCCCCATTCGTGCTCCTCCCCCACTCGCGCTCCCCCCGCCACTCGCGCTCCCCCCCATTCGCGCTCCCCCCCCCAACTCGCTCTCCCCCCCACTCGCTCTCCCCCCCCCACTCGCTCTCCCCCCCCCACTCGCTCTCCCCCCCCACTCGCTCTCCCCCCCCACTCATTCTCCCCCCCCACTCGCTCTCCCCCCCCACTCGCTCTCCCCCCCCAGTCGCTTTCCCCCCCCACTCGCTCTCCCCCCCACTCGCTCTCCCCCCCACTCGCTCCCCCCCCACTCGCTCCCCGCCCCACTCGCTCTCCCCCCCCCCACTCGCTCTCCCCCCCACTCGCTCTCCCCCCCACTCGCTCTCCCCCCCCCCACTCGCTCTCCCCCCCACTCGCTCTCCCCCCACTCGCTCCCCCCCCACTCGCTCTCCCCCCACTCGCTCTTCCCCCCCCACTCGCTCTCCTCCCCATTCGTGCTCCTCCCCCACTCGCGCTCCCCCGCCACTCGCGCTCCCCCCCCATTCGCGCTCCCCCCCAACTCGCTCTCCCCCCCAACTTGCTCGCCCCCGAACTCGCGCTCCCCCCCACTCGCTCTCCCCCCCACTCGCTCCCCCCCACTCGCTCCCCCCCCACTCGCTCTCCCCCCCCCACTCGCTCTCCTCTCCAACTTGCTCTCCCCCCCCCCACTCGCTCTCCTCCCCATTCGTGCTCCTCCCCCACTCGCGCTCCCCCGCCACTCGCGCTCCCCCCCCCATTCGCGCTCCCCCCCCATTCGCGCTCCCCCCCCAACTCGCTCTCCCCCCCAACTTGCTCGCCCCCCGAACTCGCGCTCCCCCCCACTCGCTCTCCCCCCCACTCGCTCCCCCCCACTCGCTCTCCCCCCCACTCGCTCTCCTCTCCAACTTGCTCTCCCCCCCACTCGCTCTCCCCCCACTCGCTCTTCCCCCCCACTCGCTCTCCCTCCACTCGCTCTCCCCCCACTCGCTCTCCCCCCCACTCGCTCTCCCCCCCACTCGCTCTCCCCCCCACTCGCTCTCCCCCCCCACTCGCTCTCCCCCCCACTCGCTCTCCCCCCCACTCGCTCTCCCCCCCCACTCGCTCTCCCCCCCACTCGCTCTCCCCCCCCACTCGCTCTCCCCCCCACTCGCTCTCCCCCCCACTCGCTCTCCCCCCGATTCGTGCTCCTCCCCCACTCACGCTCCCCCGCCACTCGCGCTCCCCCCCCATTCGCGCTCCCCCCCCCAACTCGCTCTCCCCCCCCACTCGCTCTCCCCCCCCACTCGCTCTCCCCCCCCACTCGCTCTCCCCCCCCACTCGCTCTCCCCCCCCACCCGCTTTCCCCCCCCACTCGCTCTCCCCCCCCACTCGCTCTCCCCCCCACTCGCTCTCCCCCCCCCCCCCACTCGCTCTCCGCCCCACTCGCTCTCCCGCCCCCACTCGCTCTCCCCCCCACTCGCTCTCCCCCCCCCACCGCTCTCCCCCCCCACCCGCTCCCCCCACTCGCTCTCCCCCACTCGCTCCCCCCCCACTCGCTCTCCCCCCACTCGCTCTTCCCCCCCCCCACTCGCTCTCCCCCCGATTCGTGCTCCTCCCCCACTCACGCTCCCCCGCCACTCGCGCTCCCCCCCATTCGCGCTCCCCCCCCCAACTCGCTCTCCCCCCCCACTCGCTCTCCCCCCCCCACTCGCTCTCCCCCCCCACTCGCTCTCCCCCCCCACTCGCTCTCCCCCCCCCACCCGCTTTCCCCCCCCCACTCGCTCTCCCCCCCCCACTCGCTCTCCCCCCCACTCGCTCTCCCCCCCCCACTCGCTCCCCCCCACTCGCTCCCGCCCCACTCGCTCTCCACCCCCCACTCGCTCTCCCCCCCACTCGCTCTCCCCCCCACTCGCTCTCCCCCCACTCGCTCTCCCCCCCCACCCGCTCTCCCCCCACTCCCTCTCCCCCCACTCGCTCCCCCCCCACTCGCTCTCCCCCCCCACTCGCTCTCCCCCCACTCGCTCCCCCCCCACTCGCTCTCCCCCCACTCGCTCTTCCCCCCCCCACTCGCTCTCCTCCCCATTCGTGCTCCTCCCCCACTCGCGCTCCCCCGCCACTCGCGCTCCCCCCCCCATTCCGCGCTCCCCCCCCAACTCGCTCTCCCCCCCAACTCGCTCGCCCCCGAACTCGCGCTCCCCCCCACTCGCTCTCCCCCCCCACTCGCTCCCCCCCACTCGCTCCCGCCCCACTCGCTCTCCCCCCCCACTCGCTCTCACCCCACTCGCTCTCCCCCCCACTCGCTCTCCCCCCCCACTCGCTCTCCCCCCCCACTCGCTCTCCCCCCCCACTCGCTCTCCCCCCACTCGCTCCCCCCCCCCACTCGCTCTCCCTCCACTCGCTCTTCCCCCCCCCCCACTCGCTCTCCTCCCCATTCGTGCTCCTCCCCCACTCGCGCTCCCCCGCCACTCGCGCTCCCCCCCATTCGCGCTCCCCCCCCAACTCGCTCTCCCCCCCAACTTGCTCGCCCCCGAACTCGCGCTCCCCCCCCACTCGCTCTCCCCCCCCACTCGCTCCCCCCCACTCGCTCCCCCCCACTCGCTCTCCCCCCCACTCGCTCTCCTCTCCAACTTGCTCTCCCCCCCACTCGCTCTCCCCCCACTCGCTCTCCCCCCCCACTCGCTCTCCCCCCCACTCGCTCTCCCCTCCACTCGCTCTCCCCTCCACTCGCTCTCCCCTCCACTCGCTCTCCCCCTCCACTCGCTCTCCCCCCCACTCGCTCTCCCCCCCACTCGCTCTCCCCCCCACTCTCTCTCCCCCCCACTCGCTCTCCCCCCCACTCGCTCTCCCCCCCACTCGCTCTCCCCCCCACTCGCTCTCCCCCCCCACTCGCTCTCCCCCCCACTCGCTCTCCCCCCCCACTCGCTCTCCCCCCCACTCGCTCTCTCCCTCCACTCACTCTCCCCCCACTCGCTCTCCCCCCCCCACTCGCTCTCCCCCCCCCACTCGCCCTCCCCCCCCACTCGCTCACCCCCCCACTCGCTCACACCCCCCACTCGCTCACCCCCCCACTCGCTCACCCCCCCACTCGCTCACCCCCCCACTCGCTCACCCCCCCACTCGCTCACCCCCCCACTCGCTCACCCCCCCCCACTCGCTCACCCCCCCCACTCGCTCACCCCCCCACTCGCTCTCCCCCCCCACTCGCTCTCCCCCCCCACTCGCTTTCCCCCCCCACTCGCTCTCCCCCCCACTCGCTCTCCCCCCCCACTCGCTCCCCCCCACTCGCTCCCGCCCCACTCGCTCTCCCCCCCCACTCGCTCTCCCCCCCACTCGCTCTCCCCCCACTCGCTCTCCCCCCCCACTCGCTCTCCCCCCCACTCGCTCTCCCCCCCACTCGCTCTCCCCCCCCACTCGCTCTCCCCTCCACTCGCTCTCCCCTCCACTCGCTCTCCCCCCCACTCGCTCTCCCCCCCCACTCGCTCTCCCCCCCACTCGCTCTCCCCCCCACTCGCTCTCCCCCCCACTCGCTCTCCCCCCCCACTCGCTCTCTCCCTCCACTCACTCTCCCCCCACTCGCTCTCCCCCCCCACTCGCTCTCCCCCCCCCACTCGCTCTCCCCCCCACTCGCTCTCCCCCCCACTCGCTCTCCCCCCCCCATTCGTGCTCCTCCCCCCACTCCGCGCTCCCCCGCCACTCGCGCTCCCCCCATTCGCGCTCCCCCCCCCAACTCGCTCTCCCCCCCCACTCGCTCTCCCCCCCCACTCGCTCTCCCCCCCCACTCGCTCTCCCCCCCCCACTCGCTCTCCCCCCCCACTCGCTCTCCCCCCCCACTCGCTCTCCCCCCCCCACTCGCTCTCCCCCCCACTCGCTCTCCCCCCCCACTCGCTCCCCCCCACTCGCTCCCGCCCCACTCGCTCTCCCCCCCCACTCGCTCTCACCCCACTCGCTCTCCCCCCACTCGCTCTCCCCCCCCACTCGCTCTCCCCCCCACTCGCTCTCCCCCCACTCGCTCCCCCCCCACTCGCTCTCCCCCCACTCGCTCTTCCCCCCCCCCACTCGCTCTCCTCCCCATTCGTGCTCCTCCCCCACTCGCGCTCCCCCGCCACTCGCGCTCCCCCCCCATTCGCGCTCCCCCCCCAACTCGCTCTCCCCCCCAACTCGCTCGCCCCCGAACTCGCGCTCCCCCCCACTCGCTCTCCCCCCCCACTCGCTCCCCCCCACTCGCTCCCGCCCCACTCGCTCTCCCCCCCCCACTCGCTCTCACCCCACTCGCTCTCCCCCCCACTCGCTCTCCCCCCCCACTCGCTCTCCCCCCCCCACTCGCTCTCCCCCCCACTCGCTCTCCCCCACTCGCTTCCCCCCCCACTCGCTCTCCCTCCACTCGCTCTTCCCCCCCCCCCACTCGCTCTCCTCCCCATTCGTGCTCCTCCCCCACTCGCGCTCCCCCGCCACTCGCGCTCCCCCCCATTCGCGCTCCCCCCCCAACTCGCTCTCCCCCCCAACTTGCTCGCCCCCGAACTCGCGCTCCCCCCCACTCGCTCTCCCCCCCCACTCGCTCCCCCCCACTCGCTCCCCCCCACTCGCTCTCCCCCCCCACTCGCTCTCCTCTCCAACTTGCTCTCCCCCCCCACTCGCTCTCCCCCACTCGCTCTCCCCCCCCACTCGCTCTCCCCCCCACTCGCTCTCCCCTCCACTCGCTCTCCCCTCCACTCGCTCTCCCCTCCACTCGCTCTCCCCCTCCACTCGCTCTCCCCCCCACTCGCTCTCCCCCCCCACTCGCTCTCCCCCCCACTCTCTCTCCCCCCCACTCGCTCTCCCCCCCCACTCGCTCTCCCCCCCACTCGCTCTCCCCCCCCACTCGCTCTCCCCCCCCACTCGCTCTCCCCCCCACTCGCTCTCCCCCCCCACTCGCTCTCCCCCCCCACTCGCTCTCTCCCTCCACTCACTCTCCCCCCACTCGCTCTCCCCCCCCACTCGCTCTCCCCCCCCCACTCGCCCTCCCCCCCCCACTCGCTCACCCCCCCCACTCGCTCACCCCCCCACTCGCTCACCCCCCCACTCGCTCACCCCCCCACTCGCTCACCCCCCCACTCGCTCACCCCCCCACTCGCTCACCCCCCCACTCGCTCACCCCCCCCACTCGCTCACCCCCCCCACTCGCTCACCCCCCCACTCGCTCTCCCCCCCCCACTCGCTCTCCCCCCCACTCGCTCTCCCCCCCACTCGTTCTCCCCCCCCCACTCGCTCTCCCCCCACTCGCTCTCCCCCCCACTCGCTCTCCCCCCCACTCGTTCTCCCCCCCACTCGCTCTCCCCCCCACTCGCTCTCCCCCCCACTCGCTCTCCCCCCCACTCGCTCCCCCTCCATTCGTGCTCCTCCCCCACTCGCGCTCCCCCGCCACTCGCGCTCCCCCCCCCCCATTCGCGCTCCCCCCCAACTCGCTCTCCCCCCCCCACTCGCTCTCCCCCCCCACTCGCTCTCCCCCCACTCGCTCTCCCCCCCACTCGCTCTCCCCCCCACTCGCTCCCGCCCCACTCGCTCTCCCCCCCCCACTCGCTCTCCCCCCCCACTCGCTCTCCCCCCCACTCGCTCTCCCCCCCACTCGCTCCCCCCCCACTCGCTCTCCCCCCCACTCGCTCTCCCCCCACTCGCTCCCCCCCCACTCGCTCTCCCCCCACTCGCTCTTTCCCCCCCCCCCACTCGCTCTCCTCCCCAACTTGCTCGCCCCCGAACTCGCGCTCCCCCCCACTCGCTCTCCCCCCCCCACTCGCTCCCCCCCACTCGCTCCCCCCCACTCGCTCTCCCCCCCACTCGCTCTCCTCTCCAACTTGCTCTCCCCCCCACTCGCTCTCCCCCCCACTCGCTCTCCCCCCCCACTCGCTCTCCCCCCCCACTCGCTCTCCCCCCCACTCGCTCTCCCCCCCCACTCGCTCTCCCCTCCACTCGCTCTCCCCTCCACTCGCTCTCCCCCCCCACTCGCTCTCCCCCCCACTCGCTCTCCCCCCCCACTCTCTCTCCCCCCCACTCTCTCTCCCCCCCACTCGCTCTCCCCCCCCACTCGCTCCCCCCCCACTCGCTCTCCCCCCACTCGCTCTCCCCCCACTCGCTCTCCCCCCCCACTCGCTCTCCCCCCCCACTCGCTCTCCCCTCCACTCGCTCTCCCCTCCACTCGCTCTCCCCCCCCACTCGCTCTCCCCCCCCACTCGCTGTCCCCCCCACTCGCTCTCCCCCCCACTCGCTCTCCCCCCCATTCGCTCTCCCCCCCCCCATTCGTGCTCGTCCCCCACTCGCGCTCCCCCGCCACTCGCGCTCCCCCCCCCATTCGCGCTCCCCCCCAACTCGCTCTCCCCCCCCACTCGCTCTCCCCCCACTCGCTCTCCCCCCCACTCGCTCTCCCCCCCACTCGCTCTCCCCCCCCACTCGCTCTCCCCCCCCACTCGCTCTCCCCCCCACTCGCTCTCCCCCCCACTCGCTCTCCCCCCCACTCGCTCTCCCCCCACTCGCTCTCCCCCCCACTCGCTCTCCCCCCCATTCGTGCTCCTCCCCCACTCGCGCTCCCCCGCCACTCGCGCTCCCCCCCCCATTCGCGCTCCCCCCCCCCAACTCGCTCTCCCCCCCACTCGCTCTCCCCCCCCACTCGCTCTCCCCCCCCCACTCGCTCTCCCCCCCCACTCGCTCTCCCCCCCCACTCATTCTCCCCCCCCACTCGCTCTCCCCCCCCACTCGCTCTCCCCCCCCAGTCGCTTTCCCCCCCCCACTCGCTCTCCCCCCCACTCGCTCTCCCCCCCCACTCGCTCCCCCCCACTCGCTCCGCCCCACTCGCTCTCCCCCCCCACTCGCTCTCCCCCCCACTCGCTCTCCCCCCACTCGCTCTCCCCCCCCCACTCGCTCTCCCCCCCACTCGCTCTCCCCCCACTCGCTCCCCCCCCACTCGCTCTCCCCCCACTCGCTCTTCCCCCCCCCACTCGCTCTCCTCCCCATTCGTGCTCCTCCCCCACTCGCGCTCCCCCGCCACTCGCGCTCCCCCCCCATTCGCGCTCCCCCCCAACTCGCTCTCCCCCCCAACTTGCTCGCCCCCGAACTCGCGCTCCCCCCCACTCGCTCTCCCCCCCACTCGCTCCCCCCCACTCGCTCCCCCCCCACTCGCTCTCCCCCCCCACTCGCTCTCCTCTCCAACTTGCTCTCCCCCCCCCCACTCGCTCTCCTCCCCATTCGTGCTCCTCCCCCACTCGCGCTCCCCCGCCACTCGCGCTCCCCCCCCATTCGCGCTCCCCCCCCCATTCGCGCTCCCCCCCCAACTCGCTCTCCCCCCCAACTTGCTCGCCCCCGAACTCGCGCTCCCCCCCCACTCGCTCTCCCCCCCACTCGCTCCCCCCCACTCGCTCTCCCCCCCACTCGCTCTCCTCTCCAACTTGCTCTCCCCCCCACTCGCTCTCCCCCCACTCGCTCTTCCCCCCCACTCGCTCTCCCTCCACTCGCTCTCCCCCCCACTCGCTCTCCCCCCCACTCGCTCTCCCCCCCACTCGCTCTCCCCCCACTCGCTCTCCCCCCCACTCGCTCTCCCCCCCCACTCGCTCTCCCCCCCACTCGCTCTCCCCCCCACTCGCTCTCCCCCCCACTCGCTCTCCCCCCCACTCGCTCTCCCCCCCCACTCGCTCTCCCCCCCCACTCGCTCTCCCCCCGATTCGTGCTCCTCCCCCACTCACGCTCCCCCGCCACTCGCGCTCCCCCCCCATTCGCGCTCCCCCCCCCAACTCGCTCTCCCCCCCCCACTCGCTCTCCCCCCCCACTCGCTCTCCCCCCCCACTCGCTCTCCCCCCCCCACTCGCTCTCCCCCCCCACCCGCTTTCCCCCCCCACTCGCTCTCCCCCCCACTCGCTCTCCCCCCCACTCGCTCTCCCCCCCACTCGCTCCCCGCCCCACTCGCTCTCCCGCCCCCACTCGCTCTCCCCCCCACTCGCTCTCCCCCCACTCGCTCTCCCCCCCCCACCCGCTCTCCCCCCACTCGCTCTCCCCCCCACTCGCTCCCCCCCCACTCGCTCTCCCCCCACTCGCTCTTCCCCCCCCCACTCGCTCTCCCCCGATTCGTGCTCCTCCCCCACTCACGCTCCCCCGCCACTCGCGCTCCCCCCCATTCGCGCTCCCCCCCCCAACTCGCTCTCCCCCCCCCACTCGCTCTCCCCCCCCCACTCGCTCTCCCCCCCCACTCGCTCTCCCCCCCCACTCGCTCTCCCCCCCCACCCGCTTTCCCCCCCCCACTCGCTCTCCCCCCCCCCACTCGCTCTCCCCCCCCACTCGCTCTCCCCCCCCACTCGCTCCCCCCCACTCGCTCCCGCCCCACTCGCTCTCCACCCCCCCACTCGCTCTCCCCCCCACTCGCTCTCCCCCCCACTCGCTCTCCCCCCACTCGCTCTCCCCCCCCACCCGCTCTCCCCCCACTCCCTCTCCCCCCCACTCGCTCCCCCCCCACTCGCTCTCCCCCCCCACTCGCTCTCCCCCACTCGCTCCCCCCCCACTCGCTCTCCCCCCACTCGCTCTTCCCCCCCCCCACTCGCTCTCCTCCCCATTCGTGCTCCTCCCCCACTCGCGCTCCCCCGCCACTCGCGCTCCCCCCCCATTCGCGCTCCCCCCCCAACTCGCTCTCCCCCCCAACTCGCTCGCCCCCGAACTCGCGCTCCCCCCCACTCGCTCTCCCCCCCCACTCGCTCCCCCCCACTCGCTCCCGCCCCACTCGCTCTCCCCCCCCACTCGCTCTCCCCCCACTCGCTCTCCCCCCACTCGCTCTCCCCCCCCCACTCGCTCTCCCCCCCCCACTCGCTCTCCCCCCCACTCGCTCTCCCCCACTCGCTCCCCCCCCACTCGCTCTCCCTCCACTCGCTCTTCCCCCCCCCCCACTCGCTCTCCTCCCCATTCGTGCTCCTCCCCCACTCGCGCTCCCCCGCCACTCGCGCTCCCCCCCCATTCGCGCTCCCCCCCCCAACTCGCTCTCCCCCCCAACTTGCTCGCCCCCGAACTCGCGCTCCCCCCCACTCGCTCTCCCCCCCCCACTCGCTCCCCCCCACTCGCTCCCCCCCACTCGCTCTCCCCCCCCACTCGCTCTCCTCTCCAACTTGCTCTCCCCCCCACTCGCTCTCCCCCACTCGCTCTCCCCCCCCACTCGCTCTCCCCCCCACTCGCTCTCCCCTCCACTCGCTCTCCCCTCCACTCGCTCTCCCCTCCACTCGCTCTCCCCTCCACTCGCTCTCCCCCCCACTCGCTCTCCCCCCCCACTCGCTCTCCCCCCCACTCTCTCTCCCCCCCCACTCGCTCTCCCCCCCCACTCGCTCTCCCCCCCACTCGCTCTCCCCCCCCACTCGCTCTCCCCCCCACTCGCTCTCCCCCCCACTCGCTCTCCCCCCCACTCGCTCTCCCCCCCACTCGCTCTCTCCCTCCACTCACTCTCCCCCCACTCGCTCTCCCCCCCCACTCGCTCTCCCCCCCCCCACTCGCCCTCCCCCCCCCACTCGCTCACCCCCCCACTCGCTCACCCCCCCACTCGCTCACCCCCCCCACTCGCTCACCCCCCCACTCGCTCACCCCCCCACTCGCTCACACCCCCCACTCGCTCACCCCCCCACTTCGCTCACCCCCCCCACTCGCTCACCCCCCCCACTCGCTCACCCCCCCACTCGCTCTCCCCCCCACTCGCTCTCCCCCCCCACTCGCTTTCCCCCCCCACTCGCTCTCCCCCCCCACTCGCTCTCCCCCCCCACTCGCTCCCCCCCACTCGCTCCCGCCCCACTCGCTCTCCCCCCCCACTCGCTCTCCCCCCCACTCGCTCTCCCCCCACTCGCTCTCCCCCCCCCACTCGCTCTCCCCCCCCACTCGCTCTCCCCCCACTCGCTCCCCCCCACTCGCTCTCCCCCACTCGCTCTTCCCCCCCCCCACTCGCTCTCCTCCCCATTCGTGCTCCTCCCCCACTCGCGCTCCCCCGCCACTCGCGCTCCCCCCCCCATTCGCGCTCCCCCCCAACTCGCTCTCCCCCCCAACTTGCTCGCCCCCGAACTCGCGCTCCCCCCCACTCGCTCTCCCCCCCCACTCGCTATCCCCCAATCGCTCCCCCCCACTCGCTCTCCCCTCCACTCGCTCTCCTCTCCAACTTGCTCTCCCCCCCCACTCGCTCTCCCCCCACTCGCTCTCCCCCCCCCACTCGCTCTCCCCCCCCACTCGCTCTCCCCCCCCACTCGCTCTCCCCTCCACTCGCTCTCCCCTCCACTCGCTCTCCCCCCCCACTCGCTTTCCCCCCCCACTCGCTATCCCCCCCACTCTCTCTCCCCCCCACTCTCTCTCCCCCCCACTCTCTCTCCCCCCCCACTCGCTCTCCCCCCCACTCGCTCTCCCCCCCACTCGCTCTCCCCCCCACTCGCTCTCCCCCCCACTCGCTCTCCCCCCCACTCGCTCTCCCCCTCCACTCACTCTCCCCCCACTCGCTCTCCCCCCCCACTCGCTCTCCCCCCCCCACTCGCTCTCCCCCCCCCACTCGCTCACCCCCCCACTCGCTCACCCCCCCACTCGCTCACCCCCCCCACTCGCTCACCCCCCCACTCGCTCACCCCCCCACTCGCTCACCCCCCCACTCGCTCTCCTCCCCCCCCACTCGCTCTCCCCCCCCACTCGCTCTCCCCCCCCACTCGCTCTCCCCCCCCACTCGCTCTCCCCCCCACTCGCTCTCCCCCCACTCGCTCTCCCCCCCATTCGTGCTCCTCCCCCACTCGCGCTCCCCCGCCACTCGCGCTCCCCCCCCATTCGCGCTCCCCCCCATTCGTGCTCCTCCCCCACTCGCGCTCCCCCGCCACTCGCGCTCCCCCCCCCATTCGCGCTCCCCCCCAACTCGCTCTCCCCCCCCACTCGCTCTCCCCCCCCCACTCGCTCTCCCCCCCCACTCGCTCTCCCCCCCACTCGCTCTCCCCCCCCACTCGCTCCCGCCCCACTCGCTCTCCCCCCCCCACTCGCTCTCCCCCCCACTCGCTCTCCCCCCCACTCGCTCCCCCCCCACTCGCTCTCCCCCCCACTCGCTCTCCCCCCCACTCGCTCCCCCCCACTCGCTCTCCCCCACTCGCTCTTCCCCCCCCCACTCGCTCTCCTCCCCAACTTCCTCGCCCCCGAACTCGCGCTCCCCCCCCACTCGCTCTCCCCCCCCACTCGCTCCCCCCCCACTCGCTCCCCCCCCACTCGCTCTCCCCCCCACTCGCTCTCCTCTCCAACTTGCTCTCCCCCCCACTCGCTCTCCCCCCCACTCGCTCTCCCCCCCCACTCGCTCTCCCCCCCACTCGCTCTCCCCCCCCACTCGCTCTCCCCTCCACTCGCTCTCCCCTCCACTCGCTCTACCCCCCACTCGCTCTCCCCCCCCCACTCGCTCTCCCCCCACACTCTCTCTCCCCCCCACTCGTTCTCCCCCCCCACTCGCTCCCCCCCACTCGCTCCCCCCCACTCGCTCTCCCCCCCACTCGCTCTCCTCTCCAACTTGCTCTCCCCCCCACTCGCTCTCCCCCCCACTCGCTCTCCCCCCCCACTCGCTCTCCCCCCCCACTCGCTCTCCCCCCCACTCGTTCTTCCCCACACTCGGTCTTCCCCACAATCGCTCTCCCCCACACTCGCTCTCCCCCCCACTCGCTCTCCCCCCCCACTCGCTCTCCCCCCCACTCGCTCTCCCCCCCACTCGCTCTCCCCCCCACTCGCTCTCCCCCCCACTCGCTCTCCCCCCCACTCGCTCTCCCCCCCACTCGCTCTCCCCCCCACTCGCTCTCCCCCCCACTCGCTCTCCCCCCCCACTCGCTCTCCCCCCCACTCGCTCTTCCCCCCCCCACTCGCTCTCCCCCCCCCACTCGCTCTCCCCCCCACTCGCTCTCCCCCCCCACTCGCTCTCCCCCCACTCGCTCTCCCCCCCCCACTCGCTCTCCCCCCCCACTCGCTCTCCCCCCACTCGCTCTCCCCCCACTCGCTCTCCCCCCCACTCGCTCTCCTCTCCAACTTGCTCTCCCCCCACTCGCTCTCCCCCCACTCGCTCTCCCCCCCCCACTCGCTCTCCCCCCCACTCGCTCTCCCCCCCCACTCGCTCTCCCCCCCACTCGCTCTCCCCCCCACTCGCTCTCCCCCCCACTCGCTCTCCCCCCCACTCGCTCTCCCCCCCATTCGTGCTCCTCCCCCACTCGCGCTCCCCCGCCACACGCGCTCCCCCCCATTCGCGCTCCCCCCCCAAATCGCTCTCCCCCCCCCACTCGCTCTCCCCCCCACTCGCTCTCCCCCCCACTCGCTCTCCCCCCCCACTCGCTCTCCCCCCCCACTCGCTTTCCCCCCCCACTCGCTCTCCCCCCCCACTCGCTCTCCCCCCCCCACTCGCTCCCCCCCACTCGCTCCCGCCCCACTCGCTCTCCCCCCCCACTCGCTCTCCCCCCCCACTCGCTCTCCCCCCCACTCGCTCTCCCCCCCCACTCGCTCTCCCCCCCACTCGCTCTCCCCCCACTCGCTCCCCCCCCACTCGCTCCCCCCCACTCGCTCTCCCCCCACTCGCTCTTCCCCCCCCCCACTCGCTCTCCTCCCCATTCGTGCTCCTCCCCCACTCGCGCTCCCCCGCCACTCGCGCTCCCCCCCCCCATTCGCGCTCCCCCCCAACTCGCTCTCCCCCCCAACTTGCTCGCCCCCGAACTCGCGCTCCCCCCCACTCGCTCTCCCCCCCCCACTCGCTCCCCCCCACTCGCTCCCCCCCACTCGCTCTCCCCCCCACTCGCTCTCCTCTCCAACTTGCTCTCCCCCCACTCGCTCTCCCCCCACTCGCTCTCCCCCCCCCACTCGCTCTCCCCCCCACTCGCTCTCCCCCCCACTCGCTCTCCCCTCCACTCGCTCTCCCCCTCCACTCGCTCTCCCCCCCCACTCGCTCTCCCCCCCCACTCGCTCTCCCCCCCACTCTCTCTCCCCCCCCCACTCTCTCTCCCCCCCCACTCGCTCTCCCCCCCCACTCGCTCTCCCCCCCCACTCGCTCTCCCCCCCACTCGCTCTCCCCCCCCACTCGCTCTCCCCCCCACTCGCTCTCTCCCTCCACTCACTCTCCCCCCACTCGCTCTCCCCCCCCCACTCGCTCTCCCCCCCCCACTCGCTCTCCCCCCCCCACTCGCTCACCCCCCCCACTCGCTCACCCCCCCCACTCGCTCACCCCCCCACTCGCTCACCCCCCCACTCGCTCACCCCCCACTCGCTCACCCCCCCACTCGCTCACCCCCCCACTCGCTCTCCTCCCCCCCCCACTCGCTCTCCCCCCCCACTCGCTCTCCCCCCCCACTCGCTCTCCCCCCCCACTCGCTCTCCCCCCCCACTCGCTCTCCCCCCCACTCGCTCTCCCCCCCACTCGCTCTCCCCCCCACTCGCTCTCCCCCCCATTCGTGCTCCTCCCCCACTCGCGCTCCCCCGCCACTCGCGCTCCCCCCCCCATTCGCGCTCCCCCCAACTCGCTCTCCCCCCCCCACTCGCTCTCCCCCCCCACTCGCTCTCCCCCCCCACTCGCTCTCCCCCCCCCACTCGCTCCCGCCCCACTCGCTCTCCCCCCCCACTCGCTCTCCCCCCCACTCGCTCTCCCCCCCCCACTCGCTCCCCCCCCACTCGCTCCCCCCCCACTCGCTCTCCCCCCCACTCGCTCCCCCCCCCACTCGCTCTCCCCCCCACTCGCTCTCCCCCCCCACTCGCTCCCCCCCACTCGCTCTCCCCCCACTCGCTCTTCCCCCCCCCCCACTCGCTCTCCTCCCCAACTTGCTCGCCCCCGAACTCGCGCTCCCCCCCACTCGCTCTCCCCCCCCACTCGCTCCCCCCCACTCGCTCCCCCCCACTCGCTCTCCCCCCCCACTCGCTCTCCTCTCCAACTTGCTCTCCCCCCCACTCGCTCTCCCCCCCCACTCGCTCTCCCCCCCCACTCGCTCTCCCCCCCACTCGCTCTCCCCCCCACTCGCTCTCCCCTCCACTCGCTCTCCCCCTCCACTCGCTCTCCCCCCCACTCGCTCTCCCCCCCCACTCGCTCTCCCCCCACACTCTCTCTCCCCCCCACTCGTTCTCCCCCCCCACTCGCTCCCCCCCACTCGCTCCCCCCCACTCGCTCTCCCCCCCACTTGCTCTCCTCTCCAACTTGCTCTCCCCCCCCACTCGCTCTCCCCCCCACTCGCTCTCCCCCCCTACTCGCTCTCCCCCCCACTCGCTCTCCCCCCCACTCGTTCTTCCCCACACTCGCTCTTCCCCACAATCGCTCTCCCCCACACTCGCTCTCCCCCCCCACTCGCTCTCCCCCCCACTCGCTCTCCCCCCCCACTCGCTCTCCCCCCCACTCGCTCTCCCCCCCCACTCGCTCTCCCCCCCACAGTCGCTCTCCCCCCCACTCGCTCTCCCCCCCCACTCGCTCTCCCCCCCCACTCGCTCTCCCCCCCACTCGCTCTCCCCCCCACTCGCTCTCCCCCCCTCGCTCTCCCCCCCCACTCGCTCTCCCCCCCCACTCGCTCTCCCCCCCCACTCGCTCTCCCCCCCCACTCGCTCTCCCCCCCACTCGCTCTCCCCCCCACTCGCTCTCCCCCCCCCCACTCGCTCTCCCCCCCCACTCGCTCTCCCCCCCCACTCGCTCTCCCCCCCACTCGCTCTCCCCCCCCCACTCGCTCTCCCCCCCCACTCGCTCACCCCCCCCCACTCGCTCTCCCCCTCCCCACTCGCTCTTCCACCCCCACTCGCTGTCCCCCCCCACTCGCTCTCCCCCCCACTCGCTCTCCCCCC
>NW_027309138.1:0-50656 GCF_047496885.1 Scyliorhinus torazame | reverse complement strand
CCCGGCACTCGACCTCTCCTCCCCGGCACTCGCCCTCTCCTCCCGGCACTCGCCTCTCTCCCGGCACTCGACCTCTCCTCCCCGGCACTCGACCTCTGCCCCTCCACCCTCCCCGGCACTCGCCCACTCCTCCCTGGCACAGGCCCTCTCCCCCTCTACCCGTCACACGCCCTCTCCCCCCCCTACCCGTCACACGCCCTCTCCCCCCTACCCGACACACGCCCTCTCCCCCCCCCCCCCTACCCGGCACTCGCCCTCTCCTCCCTGGCACTCGCCCTCTCCTCCCCGGCACTCGCCCCTCTCCTCCCCGGCACTCGCCCTCTCCTCCCCGGCACTCGCCCTCTCCTCCCCGGCACTCGCCCCTCTCCTCCCCGGCACTCGCCCCTCTCCCCCCCCGGTACTCGCCCTCTTCCCCCCCCCCCCTCCCCCGGCACTCGCCCTCTCCCACCCCCTCCCCGGCACCCGCCCTGTCCCCCTCCCAGGCACTCGCCCCTCTCCCCCTCCCCGGCACTCGCCCTCTCTCCCCGGCACTCGCCCTCTCCCCCTCCCCGGCAACTCGCCCTCTCACCCTCCCCGGCACTCGCCCTCTCCCCTCCCCGGCACTCGCCCTCCTCCCCTCCCCGGCACTCGCCCTCTCCCCTCCCGGCACTCGCCCTCTCCCCCCCGGCACTCGCCCTCTCCCTCCCCGGCACTCGCCCTCTCCCCCCCGGCCGGCCTCTCCCGGCCTCGCCTCTCCCCTCGGCACTCGCCTCTCCCGGCACTCGCCCTCTCCCCCCGGCACTCCGGCCCTCGCCTCTTCCCCCCCCCTTCCCGGCACTCGCCCTATCCCCCCCCTTCCCCGGCACTCGCCCACTTCCCCCCCCCTTCCCATGCACTCGCCCTGTCCCCCTCCCCCGGTACTCGCCCTCTCCCCCCCCTTCCCGGCACTCACCCTCTCCCCCCCGGTACTCGCCCTCCTCCCCCCCGGCACTCGCCCTCTCCCCCCCGGTACTCGCCCCCTCTCCCCCGATACTCGCCCTCTCCCCCCCCCCTCCCCGGCACTCGCCCTCTCCCCCCGCCTCCCCGGCTCTCGCCCTCTCCCCCCCGGTACTCGCCCTCTCCCCCCCGGCACTCGCCCTCTCCCCCCCCGGCACTCGCCCTCTCCCCCCCGGTACTCGCCCTCTCCACCCCTGGCACTCGCCCTCTCCCCCCCGGTACTCGCCCTCTTCCCCCCCCCCTTCCCGGCACTCGCCCTCTCCCCCCCTGGCACTCGCCCTGTCCCCCCTCCCCGGCACTCGCCCTCTCCCCCCACCTTCCCGGCACTCGCCCTCTCCCCCCCAGCACTCGCCCTCTCCCCCCCCGGCACTCGCCCTCTCCCCCCCCGGCACTCGCCCTCTCCCCCCTGGCACTCGCCCTCTCCCCCCCCCGGCACTCGCCCTCTCCCCCCCCCCGGCACTCACCCCTCTCCCCCCCCCGGCACTCGCCCTCTCCCCCCCGGTACTCGCCCTCTCCCCCCCCGGCACTCGCCCTCTCCCCCCCGGCACTCGCCCTCTCCCCCCCGGCACTCGCCCTCTCCCCCCCCCCCGGCACTCGCCCTCCCCCCCCCCCCCGGCACTCGCCCTCTCCCCCCCCCCGGCACTCGCCCTCTCCCCCCCGGCACTCGCCCTCTCCCCCCCGGCACTCGCCCTCTCCCCCCCCTTCCCAGCACTCGCCCACTCCCCCCCCCTTCCCCTGCACTCGCCCCTGTCCCCCCTCCATGGCACTCGCCCTCTCCCCCCCCTTCCCCGGCACTCGCCCTCTCCCCCCCCGGCACTCGCCCTCTCCCCCCCGGCACTCGCCCTCTCCCCCCCGGCACTCGCCCTCTCCCCCCCGGCACTCGCCCTCTCCCCCCCGGCACTCGCCCTCTCTCCCCCCCCGGCACTCGCCCTCTCCCCCCCTCTCCCCGGCACGCCCTCTCCCCCCCCTCTCCCCGGCACTCGCCCTCTCCCCCCCCCTCCCCGGCACCGCCCTCTCCCCCTCCCCGGCACTCGCCCTCTCCCCCTCCCCGGCACTCGCCCTCTCCCCCCACCTTCCCGGCACTTGCCCTCTCCCCCCCGGCACTCGCCCTCTCCTCCCCGGCACTCGCCCTCTCCTCCCCGGCACTCGCCCTCTCCTCCCCGGCACTCGCCCTCTCCTCCCCGGCACTCGCCCCTCTCCTCCCGGCACACGCCCTCTCCCCCCCTACCCGGCACACGCCCCTCTCCCCCCCCTACCCGGCACTCGCCCTCTCCCCCCCCTACCCGGCACTCGCCCTCCCCTCCCCGGCACGCGCCCTCCCCTCCCCGGCACGCGCCCTCTCCTCCCCGGCACTCGCCCTCTCCTCCCCGGCACTCGCCCTCTCCTCCCCGGCACTCGCCCTCTCCTCCCGGCACTCGCCCTCTCCCCCCCGGCACTCGCCCTCTCCCCCCCGGCACTCGCCCTCTCCCCCCCCTCTCCCCGGCACTCGCCCTCTCCTCCCCGGCACTCGACCTCTCCTCCCCGGCACTCGACCTCTGCCCCTCCACCCTCCCGGCACTCGCCCACTCCTCCCTGGCACAGGCCCTCTCCCCCTCTACCCGTCACACGCCCTCTCCCCCCCTACCCGTCACACGCCCTCTCCCCCCTACCCGACACACGCCCTCTCCCCCCCCTACCCGGCACTCGCCCCTCTCCTCCCTGGCACTCGCCCTCTCCTCCCCGCACTCGCCCTCTCCTCCCCGGCACTCGCCCTCTCCTCCCCGGCACTCGCCCTCTCCTCCCCGGCACTCGCCCTCTCCTCCCCGGCACTCGCCCTCTCCCCCCCGGTACTCGCCCTCTCCCCCCCCCCCCCCCTCCCCGGCACTCGCCCTCTCCCACCACCTCCCCGGCACCCGCCCTGTCCCCCTCCCAGGCACTCGCCCTCTCCCCCTCCCCGGCACTCGCCCTCTCCCCGGCACTCGCCCTCTCCCCCTCCCCGGCACTCGCCCTCTCACCTCCCCGGCACTCGCCCCTCTCCCCTCCCCGGCACTCGCCCTCTCCCCTCCCCGGCACTCGCCGTCTCCCCTCCCCGGCACTCGCCCTCTCCCTCCCCGGCACTCGCCCTCTCCCCCCCGGCACTCGCCCTCTCTTCCCGGCACTCGCCCTCTCCCCCCCGGCACGCGCCCTCTCCCCCCCGGCACGCGCCCTCTCCCCTCCGGCACTCGCCCTCTCCCCTCCGGCACTCGCCCTCTCCCCCCCGGCACTCGCCCTCTCCCCCCCGGCACTCGCCCTCTCCCCACCCCCCCCTTCCGGCACTCGCCCTCTCCCCCCCCTTCCCGGCACTCGCCCCACTTCCCCCCCCCTTCCCATGCACTCGCCCTGTCCCCCTCCCCGGTACTCGCCCTCTCCCCCCCCTTCCCCGGCACTCACCCTCTCCCCCCCGGTACTCGCCCTCTCCCCCCCCGGCACTCGCCCTCTCCCCCCCGGTACTCGCCCCCTCTCCCCGATACTCGCCCTCTCCCCCCCCCCTCCCCGGCACTCGCCCTCTCCCCCCCCCCTCCCCGGCTCTCGCCCTCTCCCCCCCGGCTCTCGCCCTCTCCCCCCCGGTACTCGCCCTCTCCCCCCCGGTACTCGCCCTCTCCACCCTGGCACTCGCCCTCTCCCCCCCGGTACTCACCCTCTCCCCCCCCCCCCTTCCCGGCACTCGCCCTCTCCCCCCTGGCACTCGCCCTGTCCCCCCTCCCCGGCACTCGCCCTCTCCCCCCACCTTCCCGGCACTCGCCCTCTCCCCCCCCAGCACTCGCCCTCTCCCCCCCCGGCACTCGCCCTCTCCCCCTTGGCACTCGCCCTCTCCCCCCCCCGGCACTCGCCCTCTCCCCCCCCCCGGCACTCGCCCTCTCCCCCCCCGGCACTCGCCCTCTCCCCCCCGGTACTCGCCCTCTCCCCCCCGGCACTCGCCCTCTCCCCCCCGGCACTCGCCCTCTCCCCCCCGGCACTCGCCCTCTCCCCCCCCGGCACTCGCCCTCCCCCCCCCCCGGCACTCGCCCTCTCCCCCCCCCGGCACTCGCCCTCTCCCCCCCGGCACTCGCCCTCTCCCCCCCGGCACTCGCCCTCTCCCCCCCCCTTCCCAGCACTCGCCACCTCCCCCCCTTCCCCTGCACTCGCCCTGTCCCCCTCCATGGCACTCGCCCTCTCCCCCCCCTTCCCCGGCACTCGCCCTCTCCCCCCCGGCACTCGCCCTCTCCCCCCCGGCACTCGCCCTCTCCCCCCCGGCACTCGCCCCTCTCCCCCCCGGCACTCGCCCTCTCCCCCCCGGCACTCGCCCTCTCCCCCCGGCACTCGCCCTCTCCCCCCCTCTCCCCGGCACTCGCCCTCTCCCCCCCCTCTCCCCGGCACTCGCCCTCCCCCCCCCCCTCCCCGGCACCCGCCCTCTCCCCCTCCCCGGCACTCGCCCTCTCCCCTCCCCGGCACTCGCCCTCTCCCCCCACCTTCCCGGCACTCGCCCTCTTCCCCCCGGCACTCGCCCTCTCCCCCCGGCACTCGCCCTCTCCCCCCCGGCACTCGCCCTCTCCTCCCCGGCACTCGCCCTCTCCTCCCCGGCACTCGCCCTCTCCTCCCCGGCACTCGCCCTCTCCTCCCCGGCACTCGCCCTCTCCTCCCCGGCACTCGCCCTCTCCTCCCGGCACTCGCCCTCTCCTCCCCGGCACTCGCCCTCTCCTCTCCGGCACTCGCCCTCTCCTCCCCGGCACTCGCCCTCTCCCCCACGACCGTCCCGGCACTCGCCCTCTCCTCCCCGGCACTCGCCCTCTCCTCCCGGCACTCGCCCTCTCGTCCACAGCACTTGCCATCCCCTCCCCGGAACTCGCCCTTTCCGCCTCCACCCTCCCCGGCACTCACCCTCTCCTCCCCGGCACTCGCCCTCTCCCCCTCAAGCCCTCTCCTCCCTGGCACACGCCCTCTCCCCCCCTACCCGTCACACGCCCTCTCCCCCCCTACCCGGCACACGCCCTCTCCCCCCCCTACCCGGCACTCGCCCTCTCCCCCCCCCTACCCGGCACTCGCCCTCCGCTCCCCGGCACTCGCCCTCCCCTCCCCGGCACGCGCCCTCCCCTCCCCGGCACGCGCCCTCCCCTCCCCGGCACGCGCCGTCCCCTCCCCGGCACTCGCCCTCTCCTCCCTGGCACTCGCCCTCTCCTCCCCGGCACTCGCCCTCTCCTCCCCGGCACTCGCCCTCTCCTCCCCGGCACTCGCCCTCTCCTCCCCGGCACTCGCCCTCTCCTCCCCGGCACTCGCCCTCTCCTCCCCGGCACTCGACCTCTCCTCCCCGGCACTCGACCTCTCCTCCCCGGCACTCGACCTCTGCCCCTCCACCCTCCCCGGCACTCGCCCACTCCTCCCTGGCACAGGCCCTCTCCCCCTCTACCCGTCACACGCCCTCTCCCCCCCTACCCGTCACACGCCCTCTCCCCCCTACCCGACACACGCCCTCTCCCCCCCCTACCCGGCACTCGCCCTCTCCCCCCCCTACCCGGCACTCGCCCTCCGCTCCCCGGCACTCGCCCTCCCCTCCCCGGCACGCGCCCTCCCCTCCCCGGCACGCGCCCTCCCCTCCCCGGCACGCGCCGTCCCCTCCCCGGCACTCGCCCTCTCCTCCCTGGCACTCGCCCTCTCCTCCCCGGCACTCGCCCTCTCCTCCCCGGCACTCGCCCTCTCCTCCCCGGCACTCGCCCTCTCCTCCCCGGCACTCGCCCTCTCCTCCCCGGCACTCGCCCTCTCCTCCCCGGCACTCGCCCTCTCCTCCCCGGCACTCGACCTCTCCTCCCCGGCACTCGACCTCTCCTCCCCGGCACTCGACCTCTGCCCCTCCACCCTCCCCCGGCACTCGCCCACTCCTCCCTGGCACAGGCCCTCTCCCCCTCTACCGTCACACGCCCTCTCCCCCCCTACCCGTCACACGCCCTCTCCCCCCTACCCGACACACGCCCTCTCCCCCCCCCCCACCCGGCACTCGCCCTCTCCTCCCTGGCACTCGCCCTCTCCTCCCCGGCACTTGCCCTCTCCTCCCCGGCACTCGCCCTCTCCTCCCCGGCACTCGCCCTCTCCTCCCCGGCACTCGCCCTCTCCCCCCGGTACTCGCCCTCTCCCCCCCCCCCCTCCCCGGCACTCGCCCTCTCCCACCCCCTCCCCGGCACCCGCCCTGTCCCCCTCCCAGGCACTCGCCCTCTCCCCCTCCCCGGCACTCGCCCCTCTCCCCGGCACTCGCCCTCCGCTCCCCGGCACTCGCCCTCCCCTCCCCGGCACGCGCCCTCCCCCTCCCCGGCACGCGCCCTCCCCTCCCCGGCACGCGCCGTCCCCTCCCCGGCACTCGCCCTCTCCTCCCTGGCACTCGCCCTCTCCTCCCCGGCACTCGCCCTCTCCTCCCCGGCACTCGCCCTCTCCTCCCCGGCACTCGCCCTCTCCTCCCCGGCACTCGCGCCCTCTCCTCCCCGGCACTCGCCCTCTCCTCCCCGGCACTCGACCTCTCCTCCCCGGCACTCGACCTCTCCTCCCCGGCACTCGACCTCTGCCCCTCCACCCTCCCCGGCACTCGCCCACTCCTCCCTGGCACAGGCCCTCTCCCCCTCTACCCGTCACACGCCCTCTCCCCCCCCTACCCGTCACACGCCCTCTCCCCCCTACCCGACACACGCCCTCTCCCCCCCCCCACCCGGCACTCGCCCTCTCCTCCCTGGCACTCGCCCTCTCCTCCCCGGCACTTGCCCTCTCCTCCCCGGCACTCGCCCTCTCCTCCCCGGCACTCGCCCTCTCCTCCCCGGCACTCGCCCTCTCCCCCCCGGTACTCGCCCTCTCCCCCCCCCCCCCTCCCCGGCACTCGCCCTCTCCCACCCCCTCCCCGGCACCCGCCCTGTCCCCCTCCCAGGCACTCGCCCTCTCCCCCTCCCCGGCACTCGCCCTCTCCCCGGCACTCGCCCTCTCCTCCCCGGCACTCGCCCTCTCCTCCCCGGCACTCGCCCTCTCCTCCCCGGCACTCGACCTCTCCTCCCCGGCACTCGACCTCTCCTCCCCGGCACTCGACCTCTCCTCCCCGGCACTCGACCTCTCCTCCCCGGCACTCGACCTCTGCCCCTCCACCCTCCCCGGCACTCGCCCACTCCTCCCTGGCACAGGCCCTCTCCCCCTCTACCCGTCACACGCCCTCTCCCCCCCTACCCGACACACGCCCTCTCCCCCCTACCCGACACACGCCCTCTCCCCCCCCCTACCCGGCACTCGCCCTCTCCTCCCCGGCACTCGCCCTCTCCTCCCCGGCACTCGCCCTCTCCTCCCCGGCACTCGCCCTCTCCTCCCCGGCACTCGCCCTCTCCTCCCCGGCACTCGCCCTCTCCTCCCCGGCACTCGCCCTCTCCTCCCCGGCACTCACCCTCTCCTCCCCGGCACTCACCCTCTCCTCCCCGGCACTCGCCCTCTCCTCCCCGGCACTCGCCCTCTCCTCCCCGGCACTCGCCCTCTCCTCCCCGGCACTCGCCCTCTCCTCCCCGGCACTCGACCTCTCCTCCCCGGCACTCGACCTCTCCTCCCCGGCACTCGACCTCTGCCCCTCCACCCTCCCCGGCACTCGCCCACTCCTCCCTGGCACAGGGCCTCTCCCCCTCTACCCGTCACACGCCCTCTCCCCCCCTACCCGTCACACGCCCTCTCCCCCCTACCCGACACACGCCCTCTCCCCCCCCTACCCGGCACTCGCCCTCTCCTCCCTGGCACTCGCCCTCTCCTCCCCGGCACTCGCCCTCTCCTCCCCGGCACTCGCCCTCTCCTCCCCGGCACTCGCCCTCTCCTCCCCGGCACTCGCCCTCTCCTCCCCGGCACTCGCCCTCTCCCCCCCGGTACTCGCCCTCTCCCCCCCCCCCCCCCTCCCCGGCACTCGCCCTCTCCCACCCCCTCCCCGGCACCCGCCCTGTCCCCCTCCCAGGCACTCGCCCTCTCCCCCTCCCCGGCACTCGCCCTCTCCCCGGCACTCGCCCTCTCCCCCTCCCCGGCACTCGCCCTCTCACCTCCCCGGCACTCGCCCTCTCCCCTCCCCGGCACTCGCCCTCTCCCCTCCCCGGCACTCGCCCTCTCCCCTCCCCGGCACTCGCCCTCTCCCCCCCGGCACTCGCCCTCTCTTCCCGGCACTCGCCCTCTCCCCCCCGGCACGCGCCCTCTCCCCCCCCGGCACGCGCCCTCTCCCCTCCGGCACTCGCCCTCTCCCCTCCGGCACTCGCCCTCTCCCCCCCGGCACTCGCCCTCTCCCCCCCGGCACTCGCCCTCTCCCCCCCCCCCCTTCCCGGCACTCGCCCTCTCCCCCCCCTTCCCGGCACTCGCCCACTTCCCCCCCCCTTCCCATGCACTCGCCCTGTCCCCCCTCCCCGGTACTCGCCCTCTCCCCCCCCTTCCCCGGCACTCACCCTCTCCCCCCCGGCACTCGCCCTCTCCCCCCCCGGCACTCGCCCTCTCCCCCCCGGTACTCGCCCCCTCTCCCCGATACTCGCCCTCTCCCCCCCCCCTCCCCGGCACTCGCCCTCTCCCCCCCCCCTCCCCGGCTCTCGCCCTCTCCCCCCCGGCTCTCGCCCTCTCCCCCCCGGTACTCGCCCTCTCCCCCCCGGTACTCGCCCTCTCCACCCCTGGCACTCGCCCTCTCCCCCCCGGTACTCGCCCTCTCCCCCCCCCCTTCCCGGCACTTGCCCTCTCCCCCCTGGCACTCGCCCTGTCCCACCTCCCCGGCACTCGCCCTCTCCCCCCCACCTTCCCGGCACTCGCCCTCTCCCCCCCAGCACTCGCCCTCTCCCCCCCCGGCACTCGCCCTCTCCCCCCTGGCACTCGCCCTCTCCCCCCCCCGGCACTCGCCCTCTCCCCCCCCCCCGGCACTCGCTCTCTCCCCCCCCCGGCACTCGCCCTCTCCCCCCCGGTACTCGCCCTCTCCCCCCCGGCACTCGCCCTCTCCCCCCCGGCACTCGCCCTCTCCCCCCCGGCACTCGCCCTCTCCCCCCCGGCACTCGCCCTCTCCCCCCCCCGGCACTCGCCCTCCCCCCCCCCCCCCCGGCACTCGCCCTCTCCCCCCCCCGGCACTCGCCCTCTCCCCCCCGGCACTCGCCCTCTCCCCCCCGGCACTCGCCCTCTCCCCCCCCTTCCCAGCACTCGCCCACTCCCCCCCCTTCCCCTGCACTCGCCCTGTCCCCCCTCCATGGCACTCGCCCTCTCCCCCCCCTTCCCCGGCACTCGCCCTCTCCCCCCCGGCACTCGCCCTCTCCCCCCCGGCACTCGCCCTCTCCCCCCCGGCACTCGCCCTCTCCCCCCCGGCACTCGCCCTCTCCCCCCCTCTCCCCGGCACTCGCCCTCTCCCCCCCCTCTCCCCGGCACTCGCCCTCTCCCCCCCCTCCCCGGCACCCGCCCTCTCCCCCTCCCCGGCACTCGCCCTCTCCCCCTCCCCGGCACTCGCCCTCTCCCCCCACCTTCCCGGCACTCGCCCTCTTCCCCCCGGCACTCGCCCTCTCCCCCCCGGCACTCGCCCTCTCCTCCCCGGCACTCGCCCTCTCCTCCCCGGCACTCGCCCTCTCCTCCCCGGCACTCGCCCTCTCCTCCCCGGCACTCGCCCTCTCCTCCCCGGCACTCGCCCTCTCCTCCCCGGCACTCGCCCTCTCCTCCCCGGCACTCGCCCTCTCCTCCCCGGCACTCGCCCTCTCCTCCCCGGCACTCGCCCTCTCCTCTCCGGCACTCGCCCTCTCCTCCCCGGCACTCGCCCTCTCCCCCACGACCGTCCCCGGCACTCGCCCTCTCCTCCCCGGCACTCGCCCTCTCCTCCCCGGCACTCGCCCTCTCGTCCCCAGCACTTGCCATCCCCTCCCCGGAACTCGCCCTTTCCGCCTCCACCCTCCCCGGCACTCGCCCTCTCCTCCCCGGCACTCGCCCTCTCCCCCTCAACCCTTCCCGGCACTCGCCCTCTCCTCCCTGGCACACGCCCTCTCCCCCCCTACCCATCACACGCCCTCTCCCCCCCTACCCGGCACACGCCCTCTCCCCCCCCTACCCGGCACTCGCCCTCTCCCCCCCCTACCCGGCACTCGCCCTCCCCTCCCCGGCACTCGCCCTCCCCTCCCCGGCACTCGCCCTCCCCTCCCCGGCACGCGCCCTCCCCTCCCCGGCACGCGCCGTCCCCTCCCCGGCACTCGCCCTCTCCTCCCCGGCACTCGCCCTCTCCTCCCCGGCACTCGCCCTCTCCTCCCCGGCACTCGCCCTCTCCTCCCCGGCACTCGCCCTCTCCTCCCCGGCACTCGCCCTCTCCTCCCCGGCACTCGCCCTCTCCCCCCCGGTACTCGCCCTCTCCCCCCCCCCCCTCCCCGGCACTCGCCCTCTCCCACCCCCTCCCCGGCACCCGCCCTGTCCCCCTCCAAGGCACTCGCCCTCTCCCCCTCCCCGGCACTCGCCCTCTCCCCGGCACTCGCCCTCTCCCCCTCCCCGGCACTCGCCCTCTCACCTCCCCGGCACTCGCCCTCTCCCCTCCCCGGCACTCGCCCTCTCCCCTCCCCGGCACTCGCCCTCTCCCCTCCCCGGCACTCGCCCTCTCCCCCCCGGCACTCGCCCTCTCTTCCCGGCACTCGCCCTCTCCCCCCCGGCACGCGCCCTCTCCCCCACGGCACGCGCCCTCTCCCCTCCGGCACTCGCCCTCTCCCCTCCGGCACTCGCCCTCTCCCCCCCGGCACTCGCCCTCTCCCCCCCCCCCCTTCCCGGCACTCGCCCTCTCCCCCCCCTTCCCGGCACTCGCCCACTTCCCCCCCCCTTCCCATGCACTCGCCCTGTCCCCCCTCCCCGGTACTCGCCCTCTCCCCCCCCTTCCCCGGCACTCACCCTCTCCCCCCCGGTACTCGCCCTCTCCCCCCCCGGCACTCGCCCTCTCCCCCCCGGTACTCGCCCCCTCTCCCCGATACTCGCCCTCTCCCCCCCCCCTCCCCGGCACTCGCCCTCTCCCCCCCCCCTCCCCGGCTCTCGCCCTCTCCCCCCCGGTACTCGCCCTCTCCCCCCCGGCACTCGCCCTCTCCCCCCCGGTACTCGCCCTCTCCACCCCTGGCACTCGCCCTCTCCCCCCCGGTACTCGCCCTCTCCCCGCCCCCCTTCCCGGCACTCGCCCTCTCCCCCCTGGCACTCGCCCTGTCCCCCCTCCCCGGCACTCGCCCTCTCCCCCCCACCTTCCCGGCACTCGCCCTCTCCCCCCCAGCACTCGCCCTCTCCCCCCCCGGCACTCGCCCTCTCCCCCCTGGCACTCGCCCTCTCCCCCCCCCGGCACGCGCCCTCCCCTCCCCGGCACGCGCCGTCCCCCTCCCCGGCACTCGCCCTCTCCTCCCCGGCACTCGCCCTCTCCTCCCCGGCACTCGCCCTCTCCTCCCCGGCACTCGCCCTCTCCTCCCCGGCACTCGCCCTCTCCTCCCCGGCACTCGCCCTCTCCTCCCCGGCACTCGCCCTCTCCCCCCCGGTACTCGCCCTCTCCCCCCCCCCCCCCTCCCCGGCACTCGCCCTCTCCCACCCCCTCCCCGGCACCCGCCCTGTCCCCCTCCAAGGCACTCGCCCTCTCCCCCTCCCCGGCACTCGCCCTCTCCCCGGCACTCGCCCTCTCCCCCTCCCCGGCACTCGCCCTCTCACCTCCCCGGCACTCGCCCTCTCCCCTCCCCGGCACTCGCCCTCTCCCCTCCCCGGCACTCGCCCTCTCCCCTCCCCGGCACTCGCCCTCTCCCCCCCGGCACTCGCCCTCTCTTCCCGGCACTCGCCCTCTCCCCCCCGGCACGCGCCCCTCTCCCCCACGGCACGCGCCCTCTCCCCTCCGGCACTCGCCCTCTCCCCTCCGGCACTCGCCCTCTCCCCCCCGGCACTCGCCCTCTCCCCCCCCCCCTTCCCGGCACTCGCCCTCTCCCCCCCCTTCCCGGCACTCGCCCACTTCCCCCCCCCTTCCCATGCACTCGCCCTGTCCCCCCTCCCCGGTACTCGCCCTCTCCCCCCCCTTCCCCGGCACTCACCCTCTCCCCCCCGGTACTCGCCCTCTCCCCCCCCGGCACTCGCCCTCTCCCCCCCGGTACTCGCCCCCTCTCCCCGATACTCGCCCTCTCCCCCCCCCCCTCCCCGGCACTCGCCCTCTCCCCCCCCCCTCCCCGGCTCTCGCCCTCTCCCCCCCGGTACTCGCCCTCTCCCCCCCGGCACTCGCCCTCTCCCCCCCGGTACTCGCCCTCTCCACCCCTGGCACTCGCCCTCTCCCCCCCGGTACTCGCCCTCTCCCCGCCCCCCTTCCCGGCACTCGCCCTCTCCCCCCTGGCACTCGCCCTGTCCCCCCTCCCCGGCACTCGCCCTCTCCCCCCACCTTCCCGGCACTCGCCCTCTCCCCCCCAGCACTCGCCCTCTCCCCCCCCGGCACTCGCCCTCTCCCCCCTGGCACTCGCCCTCTCCCCCCCCCGGCACTAGCCCTCTCCCCCCCCCCGGCACTCGCCCTCTCCCCCCCCCCGGCACTCGCCCTCTCCCCCCCGGTACTCGCCCTCTCCCCCCCGGCACTCGCCCTCTCCCCCCCGGCACTCGCCCTCTCCCCCCCGGCACTCGCCCTCTCCCCCCCCCGGCACTCGCCCTCCCCCCCCCCCGGCACTCGCCCTCTCCCCCCCCCGGCACTCGCCCTCTCCCCCCCCGGCACTCGCCCTCTCCCCCCCGGCACTCGCCCTCTCCCCCCCCTTCCCAGCACTCGCCCACTCCCCCCCCTTCCCCTGCACTCGCCCTGTCCCCCCTCCATGGCACTCGCCCTCTCCCCCCCCTTCCCCGGCACTCGCCCTCTCCCCCCCGGCACTCGCCCTCTCCCCCCCGGCACTCGCCCTCTCCCCCCCGGCACTCGCCCTCTCCCCCCCGGCACTCGCCCTCTCCCCCCCTCTCCCCGGCACTCGCCCTCTCCCCCCCCTCTCCCCGGCACTCGCCCTCTCCCCCCCCTCCCCGGCACCCGCCCTCTCCCCCTCCCCGGCACTCGCCCTCTCCCCCTCCCCGGCACTCGCCCTCTCCCCCCACCTTCCCGGCACTCGCCCTCTTCCCCCCGGCACTCGCCCTCTCCCCCCCGGCACTCGCCCTCTCCTCCCCGGCACTCGCCCTCTCCACCCCTGGCACTCGCCCTCTCCCCCCCCGGTACTCGCCCTCTCCCCCCCCCCCCTTCCCGGCACTCGCCCTCTCCCCCCTGGCACTCGCCCTGTCCCCCCTCCCCGGCACTCGCCCTCTCCCCCCACCTTCCCGGCACTCGCCCTCTCCCCCCCAGCACTCGCCCTCCTCCCCCCCCGGCACTCGCCCTCTCCCCCCTGGCAGTCGCCCTCTCCCCCCCCCGGCACTCGCCCTCTCCCCCCCCCCCGGCACTCGCCCTCTCCCCCCCCCGGCACTCGCCCTCTCCCCCCCGGTACTCGCCCTCTCCCCCCCCGGCACTCGCCCTCTCCCCCCCGGCACTCGCCCCTCTCCCCCCCCCGGCACTCGCCCTCCCCCCCCCCCCCCCGGCACTCGCCCTCTCCCCCCCCCCGGCACTCGCCCTCTCCCCCCCGGCACTCGCCCTCTCCCCCCCGGCACTCGCCCTCTCCCCCCCCTTCCCAGCACTCGCCCTCTCCCCCCCCCTCCCCGGCACCCGCCCTCTCCCCCCTCCCCGGCACTCGCCCTCTCCCCCCACCTTCCCGGCACTCGCCCTCTTCCCCCCGGCACTCGCCCTCTCCCCCCCGGCACTCGCCCTCCTCCTCCCCGGCACTCGCCCTCTCTCCCCGGCACTCGCCCTCTCCTCCCCGGCACTCGCCCTCTCCTCCCCGGCACTCGCCCCTCTCCTCCCCGGCACTCGCCCTCTCCTCCCCGGCACTCGCCCTCTCCTCCCCGGCACTCGCCCTCTCCTCCCCGGCACTCGCCCTCTCCTCCCCGGCACTCGCCCTCTCCTACCCGGCACTCGCCCTCTCCTCCCCGGCACTCGCCCTCTCCTCCCCGGCACTCGCCCTCTCCTCCCCGGCACTCGCCCTCTCCTCCCCGGCACTCGCCCTCTCCTCCCCGGCACTCGCCCTCTCCTCCCCGGCACTCGCCCTCTCCCCCACGACCGTCCCCGGCACTCGCCCTCTCCTCCCCGGCACTCGCCCTCTCCTCCCCGGCACTCGCCTCTCGTCCCCAGCACTTGCCATCCCCCTCCCCGGAACTCGCCCTTTCCGCCTCCACCCTCCCCGGCACTCGCCCTCTCCTCCCCGGCACTCGCCCTCTCCCCCTCAACCCTTCATGGCACTCGCTCTCTCCTCCCTGGCACACGCCCTCTCCCCCCCTACCCGTCACACGCCCTCTCCCCCCCCTACCCGGCACACGCCCTCTCCCCCCCCTACCCGGCACTCGCCCTCTCCCCCCCCTACCCGGCACTCGCCCTCCCCTCCCCGGCACTCGCCCTCCCCTCCCCGGCACGCGCCCTCCCCTCCCCGGCACGCGCCCTCCCCTCCCCGGCACGCGCCCTCTCCTCCCCGGCACTCGCCCTCTCCTCCCCGGCACTCGCCCTCTCCTCCCCGGCACTCGCCCTCTCCTCCCCGGCACTCGCCCTCTCCTCCCCGGCACTCGCCCTCTCCTCCCCGGCACTCGCCCTCTCCTCCCCGGCACTCGCCCTCTCCTCCCCGGCACTCGCCCTCTCCTCCCCGGCACTCGCCCTCTCCTCCCCGGCACTCGCCCTCTCCTCCCCGGCACTCGCCCTCTCCTCCCCGGCACTCGCCCTCTCCTCCCCGGCACTCGCCCTCTCCTCCCCGGCACTCGCCCTCTCCTCCCCGGCACTCGCCCTCTCCTCCCCGGCCCTCGCCCTCTCCACCCCGGCACTCGACCTCTCCTCCCCGGCACTCGACCTCTCCTCCCCGGCACTCGCCCTCTCCTCCCCGGCACTCGCCCTCTCCTCCCCGGCACTCGCCCTCTCCTCCCCGGCACTCGCCCTCTCCTCCCCGGCACTCGACCTCTCCTCCCCGGCACTCGACCTCTGCCCCTCCACCCTCCCCGGCACTCGCCCACTCCTCCCTGGCACAGGCCCTCTCCCCCTCTACCCGTCACACGCCCTCTCCCCCCCTACCCGGCACTCGCCCTCTCCCCCCTACCCGACACACGCCCTCTCCCCCCCCCTACCCGGCACTCGCCCTCTCCTCCCTGGCACTCGCCCTCTCCTCCCCGGCACTCGCCCTCTCCTCCCCGGCACTCGCCCTCTCCTCCCCGGCACTCGCCCTCTCCTCCCCGGCACTCGCCCTCTCCTCCCCGGCACTCGCCCTCTCCTCCCCGGCACTCGACCTCTCCTCCCCGGCACTCGACCTCTGCCCCTCCACCCTCCCCGGCACTCGCCCACTCCTCCCTGGCACAGGCCCTCTCCCCCTCTACCCGTCACACGCCCTCTCCCCCCCTACCCGGCACTCGCCCTCTCCCCCCTACCCGACACACGCCCTCTCCCCCCCCCTACCCGGCACTCGCCCTCTCCTCCCTGGCACTCGCCCTCTCCTCCCCGGCACTCGCCCTCTCCTCCCCGGCACTCGCCCTCTCCTCCCCGGCACTCGCCCTCTCCTCCCCGGCACTCGCCCTCTCCTCCCCGGCACTCGCCCTCTCCTCCCCGGCACTCGCCCTCTCCCCCCCCCCCCCCTCCCCGGCACTCGCCCTCTCCCACCCCCTCCCCGGCACCCGCCCTGTCCCCCTCCAAGGCACTCGCCCTCTCCCCCTCCCCGGCACTCGCCCTCTCCCCGGCACTCGCCCTCTCCCCCTCCCCGGCACTCGCCCTCTCACCTCCCCGGCACTCGCCCTCTCCCCTCCCCGGCACTCGCCCTCTCCCCTCCCCGGCACTCGCCCTCTCCCCTCCCCGGCACTCGCCCTCTCCCCCCCGGCACTCGCCCTCTCTTCCCGGCACTCGCCCTCTCCCCCCCGGCACGCGCCCTCTCCCCCACGGCACGCGCCCTCTCCCCTCCGGCACTCGCCCTCTCCCCTCCGGCACTCGCCCTCTCCCCCCCGGCACTCGCCCTCTCCCCCCCCCCCCTTCCCGGCACTCGCCCTCTCCCCCCCCTTCCCGGCACTCGCCCACTTCCCCCCCCCTTCCCATGCACTCGCCCTGTCCCCCCTCCCCGGTACTCGCCCTCTCCCCCCCCTTCCCCGGCACTCACCCTCTCCCCCCCGGTACTCGCCCTCTCCCCCCCCGGCACTCGCCCTCTCCCCCCCGGTACTCGCCCCCTCTCCCCGATACTCGCCCTCTCCCCCCCCCCCTCCCCGGCACTCGCCCTCTCCCCCCCCCCCTCCCCGGCTCTCGCCCTCTCCCCCCCGGTACTCGCCCTCTCCCCCCCGGCACTCGCCCTCTCCCCCCCGGTACTCGCCCTCTCCACCCCTGGCACTCGCCCTCTCCCCCCCGGTACTCGCCCTCTCCCCGCCCCCCTTCCCGGCACTCGCCCTCTCCCCCCTGGCACTCGCCCTGTCCCCCCTCCCCGGCACTCGCCCTCTCCCCCCACCTTCCCGGCACTCGCCCTCTCCCCCCCAGCACTCGCCCTCTCCCCCCCCGGCACTCGCCCTCTCCCCCCTGGCACTCGCCCTCTCCCCCCCCCGGCACTAGCCCTCTCCCCCCCCCCGGCACTCGCCCTCTCCCCCCCCCGGCACTCGCCCTCTCCCCCCCGGTACTCGCCCTCTCCCCCCCGGCACTCGCCCTCTCCCCCCCGGCACTCGCCCTCTCCCCCCCCGGCACTCGCCCTCTCCCCCCCGGTACTCGCCCCCTCTCCCCGATACTCGCCCTCTCCCCCCCCCCTCCCCGGCACTCGCCCTCTCCCCCCCCCTCCCCGGCTCTCGCCCTCTCCCCCCCGGCTCTCGCCCTCTCCCCCCCGGTACTCGCCCTCTCCCCCCCGGTACTCGCCCTCTCCACCCCTGGCACTCGCCCTCTCCCCCCCGGTACTCGCCCTCTCCCCCCCCCCTTCCCGGCACTTGCCCTCTCCCCCCTGGCACTCGCCCTGTCCCACCTCCCCGGCACTCGCCCTCTCCCCCCACCTTCCCGGCACTCGCCCTCTCCCCCCCAGCACTCGCCCTCTCCCCCCCCGGCACTCGCCCTCTCCCCCCTGGCACTCGCCCTCTCCCCCCCCCGGCACTCGCCCTCTCCCCCCCCCCCCGGCACTCGCTCTCTCCCCCCCCCGGCACTCGCCCTCTCCCCCCCGGTACTCGCCCTCTCCCCCCCGGCACTCGCCCTCTCCCCCCCGGCACTCGCCCTCTCCCCCCCGGCACTCGCCCTCTCCCCCCCCCGGCACTCGCCCTCCCCCCCCCCCCGGCACTCGCCCTCTCCCCCCCCCGGCACTCGCCCTCTCCCCCCCGGCACTCGCCCTCTCCCCCCCGGCACTCGCCCTCTCCCCCCCCTTCCCAGCACTCGCCCACTCCCCCCCCTTCCCCTGCACTCGCCCTGTCCCCCCTCCATGGCACTCGCCCTCTCCCCCCCCCTTCCCCGGCACTCGCCCTCTCCCCCCCGGCACTCGCCCTCTCCCCCCCGGCACTCGCCCTCTCCCCCCCGGCACTCGCCCTCTCCCCCCCGGCACTCGCCCTCTCCCCCCCCTCTCCCCGGCACTCGCCCTCTCCCCCCCCTCTCCCCGGCACTCGCCCTCTCCCCCCCCTCCCCGGCACCCGCCCTCTCCCCCTCCCCGGCACTCGCCCTCTCCCCCTCCCCGGCACTCGCCCTCTCCCCCCACCTTCCCGGCACTCGCCCTCTTCCCCCCGGCACTCGCCCTCTCCCCCCCGGCACTCGCCCTCTCCTCCCCGGCACTCGCCCTCTCCTCCCCGGCACTCGCCCTCTCCTCCCCGGCACTCGCCCTCTCCTCCCCGGCACTCGCCCTCTCCTCCCCGGCACTCGCCCTCTCCTCCCCGGCACTCGCCCTCTCCTCCCCGGCCATCGCCCTCTCCTCCCCGGCACTCGCCCTCTCCTCTCCGGCACTCGCCCTCTCCTCCCCGGCACTCGCCCTCTCCCCCACGACCGTCCCCGGCACTCGCCCTCTCCTCCCCGGCACTCGCCCTCTCCTCCCCGGCACTCGCCCTCTCGTCCCCAGCACTTGCCATCCCCTCCCCGGAACTCGCCCTTTCCGCCTCCACCCTCCCCGGCACTCGCCCTCTCCTCCCCGGCACTCGCCCTCTCCCCCTCAACCCTTCCCGGCACTCGCCCTCTCCTCCCTGGCACACGCCCTCTCCCCCCCTACCCATCACACGCCCTCTCCCCCCCTACCCGGCACACGCCCTCTCCCCCCCCTACCCGGCACTCGCCCTCTCCCCCCCCTACCCGGCACTCGCCCTCCCCTCCCCGGCACTCGCCCTCCCCTCCCCGGCACGCGCCCTCCCCTCCCCGGCACGCGCCGTCCCCTCCCCGGCACTCGCCCTCTCCTCCCCGGCACTCGCCCTCTCCTCCCCGGCACTCGCCCTCTCCTCCCCGGCACTCGCCCTCTCCCCCCCGGTACTCGCCCCCTCTCCCCCGATACTCGCCCTCTCCCCCCCCCCCTCCCCGGCACTCGCCCTCTCCCCCCCCCTCCCCGGCTCTCGCCCTCTCCCCCCCGGTACTCGCCCTCTCCCCCCCGGCACTCGCCCTCTCCCCCCCGGTACTCGCCCTCTCCACCCCTGGCACTCGCCCTCTCCCCCCCGGTACTCGCCCTCTCCCCCCCCCCCCTTCCCGGCACTCGCCCTCTCCCCCCTGGCACTCGCCCTGTCCCCCCTCCCCGGCACTCGCCCTCTCCCCCCACCTTCCCGGCACTCGCCCTCTCCCCCCCAGCACTCGCCCTCTCCCCCCCCGGCACTCGCCCTCTCCCCCCTGGCACTCGCCCTCTCCCCCCCCCCGGCACTCGCCCTCTCCCCCCCCCCGGCACACGCCCTCTCCCCCCCCCGGCACTCGCCCTCTCCCCCCCGGTACTCGCCCTCTCCCCCCCGGCACTCGCCCTCTCCCCCCCGGCACTCGCCCTCTCCCCCCCCCGGCACTCGCCCTCTCCCCCCCCCGGCACTCGCCCTCTCCCCCCCGGCACTCGCCCTCTCCCCCCCCCGGCACTCGCCCTCCCCCCCCCCCCCGGCACTCGCCCTCTCCCCCCCCCGGCACTCGCCCTCTCCCCCCCGGCACTCGCCCTCTCCCCCCCCGGCACTCGCCCTCTCCCCCCCCCTTCCCAGCACTCGCCCTCTCCCCCCCCTCCCCGGCACCCGCCCTCTCCCCCTCCCCGGCACTCGCCCTCTCCCCCTCCCCGGCACTCGCCCTCTCCCCCCACCTTCCCGGCACTCGCCCACTTCCCCCCCCCTTCCCATGCACTCGCCCTGTCCCCCCTCCCCGGTACTCGCCCTCTCCCCCCCCTTCCCCGGCACTCACCCTCTCCCCCCCGGTACTCGCCCTCTCCCCCCCCGGCACTCGCCCTCTCCCCCCCGGTACTCGCCCCCTCTCCCCGATACTCGCCCTCTCCCCCCCCCCCTCCCCGGCACTCGCCCTCTCCCCCCCCCCTCCCCGGCTCTCGCCCTCTCCCCCCCGGTACTCGCCCTCTCCCCCCCGGCACTCGCCCTCTCCCCCCCGGTACTCGCCCTCTCCACCCCTGGCACTCGCCCTCTCCCCCCCGGTACTCGCCCTCTCCCCGCCCCCCTTCCCGGCACTCGCCCTCTCCCCCCTGGCACTCGCCCTGTCCCCCCTCCCCGGCACTCGCCCTCTCCCCCCACCTTCCCGGCACTCGCCCTCTCCCCCCCAGCACTCGCCCTCTCCCCCCCCGGCACTCGCCCTCTCCCCCCTGGCACTCGCCCTCTCCCCCCCCCGGCACTAGCCCTCTCCCCCCCCCCCGGCACTCGCCCTCTCCCCCCCCCGGCACTCGCCCTCTCCCCCCCGGTACTCGCCCTCTCCCCCCCGGCACTCGCCCTCTCCCCCCCGGCACTCGCCCTCTCCCCCCCCGGCACTCGCCCTCTCCCCCCCGGTACTCGCCCCCTCTCCCCGATACTCGCCCTCTCCCCCCCCCCTCCCCGGCACTCGCCCTCTCCCCCCCCCTCCCCGGCTCTCGCCCTCTCCCCCCCGGCTCTCGCCCTCTCCCCCCCGGTACTCGCCCTCTCCCCCCCGGTACTCGCCCTCTCCACCCCTGGCACTCGCCCTCTCCCCCCCGGTACTCGCCCTCTCCCCCCCCCCTTCCCGGCACTTGCCCTCTCCCCCCTGGCACTCGCCCTGTCCCACCTCCCCGGCACTCGCCCTCTCCCCCCACCTTCCCGGCACTCGCCCTCTCCCCCCCAGCACTCGCCCTCTCCCCCCCCGGCACTCGCCCTCTCCCCCCTGGCACTCGCCCTCTCCCCCCCCCCGGCACTCGCCCTCTCCCCCCCCCCCGGCACTCGCTCTCTCCCCCCCCCGGCACTCGCCCTCTCCCCCCCGGTACTCGCCCTCTCCCCCCCGGCACTCGCCCTCTCCCCCCCGGCACTCGCCCTCTCCCCCCCGGCACTCGCCCTCTCCCCCCCCCCGGCACTCGCCCTCCCCCCCCCCCCGGCACTCGCCCTCTCCCCCCCCCGGCACTCGCCCTCTCCCCCCCGGCACTCGCCCTCTCCCCCCCGGCACTCGCCCTCTCCCCCCCCTTCCCAGCACTCGCCCACTCCCCCCCCTTCCCCTGCACTCGCCCTGTCCCCCCTCCATGGCACTCGCCCTCTCCCCCCCCTTCCCCGGCACTCGCCCTCTCCCCCCCGGCACTCGCCCTCTCCCCCCCGGCACTCGCCCTCTCCCCCCCGGCACTCGCCCTCTCCCCCCCGGCACTCGCCCTCTCCCCCCCCTCTCCCCGGCACTCGCCCTCTCCCCCCCCTCTCCCCGGCACTCGCCCTCTCCCCCCCCCTCCCCGGCACCCGCCCTCTCCCCCTCCCCGGCACTCGCCCTCTCCCCCTCCCCGGCACTCGCCCTCTCCCCCCACCTTCCCGGCACTCGCCCTCTTCCCCCCGGCACTCGCCCTCTCCCCCCCGGCACTCGCCCTCTCCTCCCCGGCACTCGCCCTCTCCTCCCCGGCACTCGCCCTCTCCTCCCCGGCACTCGCCCTCTCCTCCCCGGCACTCGCCCTCTCCTCCCCGGCACTCGCCCTCTCCTCCCCGGCACTCGCCCTCTCCTCCCCGGCCATCGCCCTCTCCTCCCCGGCACTCGCCCTCTCCTCTCCGGCACTCGCCCTCTCCTCCCCGGCACTCGCCCTCTCCCCCACGACCGTCCCCGGCACTCGCCCTCTCCTCCCCGGCACTCGCCCTCTCCTCCCCGGCACTCGCCCTCTCGTCCCCAGCACTTGCCATCCCCTCCCCGGAACTCGCCCTTTCCGCCTCCACCCTCCCCGGCACTCGCCCTCTCCTCCCCGGCACTCGCCCTCTCCCCCTCAACCCTTCCCGGCACTCGCCCTCTCCTCCCTGGCACACGCCCTCTCCCCCCCTACCCATCACACGCCCTCTCCCCCCCTACCCGGCACACGCCCTCTCCCCCCCCTACCCGGCACTCGCCCTCTCCCCCCCCTACCCGGCACTCGCCCTCCCCTCCCCGGCACTCGCCCTCCCCTCCCCGGCACGCGCCCTCCCCTCCCCGGCACGCGCCGTCCCCTCCCCGGCACTCGCCCTCTCCTCCCCGGCACTCGCCCTCTCCTCCCCGGCACTCGCCCTCTCCTCCCCGGCACTCGCCCTCTCCCCCCCGGTACTCGCCCCCTCTCCCCCGATACTCGCCCTCTCCCCCCCCCCTCCCCGGCACTCGCCCTCTCCCCCCCCCTCCCCGGCTCTCGCCCTCTCCCCCCCGGTACTCGCCCTCTCCCCCCCGGCACTCGCCCTCTCCCCCCCGGTACTCGCCCTCTCCACCCCTGGCACTCGCCCTCTCCCCCCCGGTACTCGCCCTCTCCCCCCCCCCCCCTTCCCGGCACTCGCCCTCTCCCCCCTGGCACTCGCCCTGTCCCCCCTCCCCGGCACTCGCCCTCTCCCCCCACCTTCCCGGCACTCGCCCTCTCCCACCCAGCACTCGCCCTCTCCCCCCCCGGCACTCGCCCTCTCCCCCCTGGCACTCGCCCTCTCCCCCCCCCCCGGCACTCGCCCTCTCCCCCCCCCCGGCACACGCCCTCTCCCCCCCCCGGCACTCGCCCTCTCCCCCCCGGTACTCGCCCTCTCCCCCCCGGCACTCGCCCTCTCCCCCCCGGCACTCGCCCTCTCCCCCCCCCGGCACTCGCCCTCTCCCCCCCCCGGCACTCGCCCTCTCCCCCCCGGCACTCGCCCTCTCCCCCCCCCGGCACTCGCCCTCCCCCCCCCCCCCCGGCACTCGCCCTCTCCCCCCCCCGGCACTCGCCCTCTCCCCCCCGGCACTCGCCCTCTCCCCCCCGGCACTCGCCCTCTCCCCCCCCTTCCCAGCACTCGCCCTCTCCCCCCCCTCCCCGGCACCCGCCCTCTCCCCCTCCCCGGCACTCGCCCTCTCCCCCTCCCCGGCACTCGCCCTCTCCCCCCACCTTCCCGGCACTCGCCCTCTTCCCCCCGGCACTCGCCCTCTCCCCCCCGGCACTCGCCCTCTCCTCCCCGGCACTCGCCCTCTCCTCCCCGGCACTCGCCCTCTCCTCCCCGGCACTCGCCCTCTCCTCCCCGGCACTCGCCCTCTCCTCCCCGGCACTCGCCCTCTCCTCCCCGGCACTCGCCCTCTCCTCCCCGGCACTCGCCCTCTCCTCCCCGGCACTCGCCCTCTCCTCTCCGGCACTCGCCCTCTCCTCCCCGGCACTCGCCCTCTCCCCCACGACCGTCCCCGGCACTCGCCCTCTCCTCCCCGGCACTCGCCCTCTCCTCCCCGGCACTCGCCCTCTCGTCCCCAGCACTTGCCATGCCCTCCCCGGAACTCGCCCTTTCCGCCTCCACCCTCCCCGGCACTCGCCCTCTCCTCCCCGGCACTCGCCCTCTCCCCCTCAACCCTTCATGGCACTCGCTCTCTCCTCCCTGGCACACGCCCTCTCCCCCCCTACCCGTCACACGCCCTCTCCCCCCCTACCCGGCACACGCCCTCTCCCCCCCCTACCCGGCACTCGCCCTCTCCCCCCCCTACCCGGCACTCGCCCTCCCCTCCCCGGCACTCGCCCTCCCCTCCCCGGCACGCGCCCTCCCCTCCCCGGCACGCGCCCTCCCCTCCCCGGCACGCGCCCTCTCCTCCCCGGCACTCGCCCTCTCCTCCCCGGCACTCGCCCTCTCCTCCCCGGCACTCGCCCTCTCCTCCCCGGTACTCGCCCTCTCCTCCCCGGCACTCGCCCTCTCCTCCCCGGCACTCGCCCTCTCCTCCCCGGCACTCGCCCTCTCCTCCCCGGCACTCGCCCTCTCCTCCCCGGCACTCGCCCTCTCCTCCCCGGCACTCGCCCTCTCCTCCCCGGCACTCGCCCTCTCCTCCCCGGCACTCGCCCTCTCCACCCCGGCACTCGACCTCTCCTCCCCGGCACTCGACCTCTCCTCCCCGGCACTCGCCCTCTCCTCCCCGGCACTCGCCCTCTCCTCCCCGGCACTCGCCCTCTCCTCCCCGGCACTCGCCCTCTCCTCCCCGGCACTCGACCTCTCCTCCCCGGCACTCGACCTCTGCCCCTCCACCCTCCCCGGCACTCGCCCACTCCTCCCTGGCACAGGCCCTCTCCCCCTCTACCCGTCACACGCCCTCTCCCCCCCTACCCGGCACTCGCCCTCCTCCCCCCTACCCGACACACGCCCTCTCCCCCCCCCTACCCGGCACTCGCCCTCTCCTCCCTGGCACTCGCCCTCTCCTCCCCGGCACTCGCCCTCTCCTCCCCGGCACTCGCCCTCTCCTCCCCGGCACTCGCCCTCTCCTCCCCGGCACTCGCCCTCTCCTCCCCGGCACTCGCCCTCTCCTCCCCGGCACTCGCCCTCTCCCCCCCGGTACTCGCCCTCTCCCCCCCCCCCCCTCCCCGGCACTCGCCCTCTCCCACCCCCTCCCCGGCACCCGCCCTGTCCCCCTCCAAGGCACTCGCCCTCTCCCCCTCCCCGGCACTCGCCCTCTCCCCGGCACTCGCCCTCTCCCCCTCCCCGGCACTCGCCCTCTCACCTCCCCGGCACTCGCCCTCTCCCCTCCCCGGCACTCGCCCTCTCCCCTCCCCGGCACTCGCCCTCTCCCCTCCCCGGCACTCGCCCTCTCCCCCCCGGCACTCGCCCTCTCTTCCCGGCACTCGCCCTCTCCCCCCCGGCACGCGCCCTCTCCCCCACGGCACGCGCCCTCTCCCCTCCGGCACTCGCCCTCTCCCCTCCGGCACTCGCCCTCTCCCCCCCGGCACTCGCCCTCTCCCCCCCCCCCTTCCCGGCACTCGCCCTCTCCCCCCCCTTCCCGGCACTCGCCCACTTCCCCCCCCCTTCCCATGCACTCGCCCTGTCCCCCCTCCCCGGTACTCGCCCTCTCCCCCCCCTTCCCCGGCACTCACCCTCTCCCCCCCGGTACTCGCCCTCTCCCCCCCCGGCACTCGCCCTCTCCCCCCCGGTACTCGCCCCCTCTCCCCGATACTCGCCCTCTCCCCCCCCCCTCCCCGGCACTCGCCCTCTCCCCCCCCCCCTCCCCGGCTCTCGCCCTCTCCCCCCCGGTACTCGCCCTCTCCCCCCCGGCACTCGCCCTCTCCCCCCCGGTACTCGCCCTCTCCACCCCTGGCACTCGCCCTCTCCCCCCCGGTACTCGCCCTCTCCCCGCCCCCCTTCCCGGCACTCGCCCTCTCCCCCCTGGCACTCGCCCTGTCCCCCCTCCCCGGCACTCGCCCTCTCCCCCCACCTTCCCGGCACTCGCCCTCTCCCCCCCAGCACTCGCCCTCTCCCCCCCCGGCACTCGCCCTCTCCCCCCTGGCACTCGCCCTCTCCCCCCCCCGGCACTAGCCCTCTCCCCCCCCCCGGCACTCGCCCTCTCCCCCCCCCGGCACTCGCCCTCTCCCCCCCGGTACTCGCCCTCTCCCCCCCCGGCACTCGCCCTCTCCCCCCCGGCACTCGCCCTCTCCCCCCCGGCACTCGCCCTCTCCCCCCCCCGGCACTCGCCCTCCCCCCCCCCCGGCACTCGCCCTCTCCCCCCCCCGGCACTCGCCCTCTCCCCCCCGGCACTCGCCCTCTCCCCCCCGGCACTCGCCCTCTCCCCCCCCTTCCCAGCACTCGCCCACTCCCCCCCCCTTCCCCTGCACTCGCCCTGTCCCCCCTCCATGGCACTCGCCCTCTCCCCCCCCTTCCCCGGCACTCGCCCTCTCCCCCCCGGCACTCGCCCTCTCCCCCCCGGCACTCGCCCTCTCCCCCCCGGCACTCGCCCTCTCCCCCCCTCTCCCCGGCACTCGCCCTCTCCCCCCCCTCTCCCCGGCACTCGCCCTCTCCCCCCCCTCCCCGGCACCCGCCCTCTCCCCCTCCCCGGCACTCGCCCTCTCCCCCTCCCCGGCACTCGCCCTCTCCCCCCACCTTCCCGGCACTCGCCCTCTTCCCCCCCGGCACTCGCCCTCTCCCCCCCGGCACTCGCCCTCTCCTCCCCGGCACTCGCCCTCTCCACCCCTGGCACTCGCCCTCTCCCCCCCGGTACTCGCCCTCTCCCCCCCCCCCTTCCCGGCACTCGCCCTCTCCCCCCTGGCACTCGCCCTGTCCCCCCTCCCCGGCACTCGCCCTCTCCCCCCACCTTCCCGGCACTCGCCCTCTCCCCCCCAGCACTCGCCCTCTCCCCCCCCGGCACTCGCCCTCTCCCCCCTGGCAGTCGCCCTCTCCCCCCCCCGGCACTCGCCCTCTCCCCCCCCCCGGCACTCGCCCTCTCCCCCCCCCGGCACTCGCCCTCTCCCCCCCGGTACTCGCCCTCTCCCCCCCGGCACTCGCCCTCTCCCCCCCGGCACTCGCCCTCTCCCCCCCCCGGCACTCGCCCTCCCCCCCCCCCCCCGGCACTCGCCCTCTCCCCCCCCCCCGGCACTCGCCCTCTCCCCCCCGGCACTCGCCCTCTCCCCCCCGGCACTCGCCCTCTCCCCCCCCTTCCCAGCACTCGCCCTCTCCCCCCCCCTCCCCGGCACCCGCCCTCTCCCCCTCCCCGGCACTCGCCCTCTCCCCCCACCTTCCCGGCACTCGCCCTCTTCCCCCCGGCACTCGCCCTCTCCCCCCCGGCACTCGCCCTCTCCTCCCCGGCACTCGCCCTCTCCTCCCCGGCACTCGCCCTCTCCTCCCCGGCACTCGCCCTCTCCTCCCCGGCACTCGCCCTCTCCTCCCCGGCACTCGCCCTCTCCTCCCCGGCACTCGCCCTCTCCTCCCCGGCACTCGCCCTCTCCTCCCCGGCACTCGCCCTCTCCTCCCCGGCACTCGCCCTATCCTCCCCGGCACTCGCCCTCTCCTCCCCGGCACTCGCCCTCTCCTCCCCGGCACTCGCCCTCTCCTCCCCGGCACTCGCCCTCTCCTCTCCGGCACTCGCCCTCTCCTCCCCGGCACTCGCCCTCTCCCCCACGACCGTCCCCGGCACTCGCCCTCTCCTCCCCGGCACTCGCCCTCTCCTCCCCGGCACTCGCCCTCTCGTCCCCAGCACTTGCCATCCCCTCCCCGGAACTCGCCCTTTCCGCCTCCACCCTCCCCGGCACTCGCCCTCTCCTCCCCGGCACTCGCCCTCTCCCCCTCAACCCTTCATGGCACTCGCTCTCTCCTCCCTGGCACACGCCCTCTCCCCCCCTACCCGTCACACGCCCTCTCCCCCCCTACCCGGCACACGCCCTCTCCCCCCCCTACCCGGCACTCGCCCTCTCCCCCCCCTACCCGGCACTCGCCCTCCCCTCCCCGGCACTCGCCCTCCCCTCCCCGGCACGCGCCCTCCCCTCCCCGGCACGCGCCCTCCCCTCCCCGGCACGCGCCCTCTCCTCCCCGGCACTCGCCCTCTCCTCCCCGGCACTCGCCCTCTCCTCCCCGGCACTCGCCCTCTCCTCCCCGGCACTCGCCCTCTCCTCCCCGGCACTCGCCCTCTCCTCCCCGGCACTCGCCCTCTCCTCCCCGGCACTCGCCCTCTCCTCCCCGGCACTCGCCCTCTCCTCCCCGGCACTCGCCCTCTCCTCCCCGGCACTCGCCCTCTCCTCCCCGGCACTCGCCCTCTCCTCCCCGGCACTCGCCCTCTCCTCCCCGGCACTCGCCCTCTCCTCCCCGGCACTCGCCCTCTCCTCCCCGGCCCTCGCCCTCTCCACCCCGGCACTCGACCTCTCCTCCCCGGCACTCGACCTCTCCTCCCCGGCACTCGCCCTCTCCTCCCCGGCACTCGCCCTCTCCTCCCCGGCACTCGCCCTCTCCTCCCCGGCACTCGCCCTCTCCTCCCCGGCACTCGACCTCTCCTCCCCGGCACTCGACCTCTGCCCCTCCACCCTCCCCGGCACTCGCCCACTCCTCCCTGGCACAGGCCCTCTCCCCCTCTACCCGTCACACGCCCTCTCCCCCCCTACCCGGCACTCGCCCTCTCCCCCCTACCCGACACACGCCCTCTCCCCCCCCCTACCCGGCACTCGCCCTCTCCTCCCTGGCACTCGCCCTCTCCTCCCCGGCACTCGCCCTCTCCTCCCCGGCACTCGCCCTCTCCTCCCCGGCACTCGCCCTCTCCTCCCCGGCACTCGCCCTCTCCTCCCCGGCACTCGACCTCTCCTCCCCGGCACTCGACCTCTGCCCCTCCACCCTCCCCGGCACTCGCCCACTCCTCCCTGGCACAGGCCCTCTCCCCCTCTACCCGTCACACGCCCTCTCCCCCCCTACCCGGCACTCGCCCTCTCCCCCCTACCCGACACACGCCCTCTCCCCCCCCCTACCCGGCACTCGCCCTCTCCTCCCTGGCACTCGCCCTCTCCTCCCCGGCACTCGCCCTCTCCTCCCCGGCACTCGCCCTCTCCTCCCCGGCACTCGCCCTCTCCTCCCCGGCACTCGCCCTCTCCTCCCCGGCACTCGCCCTCTCCTCCCCGGCACTCGCCCTCTCCCCCCCGGTACTCGCCCTCTCCGCCCCCCCCCCCTCCCCGGCACTCGCCCTCTCCCACCCCCTCCCCGGCACCCGCCCTGTCCCCCTCCAAGGCACTCGCCCTCTCCCCCTCCCCGGCACTCGCCCTCTCCCCGGCACTCGCCCTCTCCCCCTCCCCGGCACTCGCCCTCTCACCTCCCCGGCACTCGCCCTCTCCCCTCCCCGGCACTCGCCCTCTCCCCTCCCCGGCACTCGCCCTCTCCCCTCCCCGGCACTCGCCCTCTCCCCCCCGGCACTCGCCCTCTCTTCCCGGCACGCGCCCTCTCCCCCCCGGCACGCGCCCTCTCCCCCACGGCACGCGCCCTCTCCCCTCCGGCACTCGCCCTCTCCCCTCCGGCACTCGCCCTCTCCCCCCCGGCACTCGCCCTCTCCCCCCCCCCCTTCCCGGCACTCGCCCTCTCCCCCCCCTTCCCGGCACTCGCCCACTTCCCCCCCCCTTCCCATGCACTCGCCCTGTCCCCCCTCCCCGGTACTCGCCCTCTCCCCCCCCTTCCCCGGCACTCACCCTCTCCCCCCCGGTACTCGCCCTCTCCCCCCCCGGCACTCGCCCTCTCCCCCCCGGTACTCGCCCCCTCTCCCCGATACTCGCCCTCTCCCCCCCCCCTCCCCGGCACTCGCCCTCTCCCCCCCCCCCTCCCCGGCTCTCGCCCTCTCCCCCCCGGTACTCGCCCTCTCCCCCCCGGCACTCGCCCTCTCCCCCCCGGTACTCGCCCTCTCCACCCCTGGCACTCGCCCTCTCCCCCCCGGTACTCGCCCTCTCCCCGCCCCCCTTCCCGGCACTCGCCCTCTCCCCCCTGGCACTCGCCCTGTCCCCCCTCCCCGGCACTCGCCCTCTCCCCCCACCTTCCCGGCACTCGCCCTCTCCCCCCCAGCACTCGCCCTCTCCCCCCCCGGCACTCGCCCTCTCCCCCCTGGCACTCGCCCTCTCCCCCCCCCGGCACTAGCCCTCTCCCCCCCCCCGGCACTCGCCCTCTCCCCCCCCCGGCACTCGCCCTCTCCCCCCCGGTACTCGCCCTCTCCCCCCCCGGCACTCGCCCTCTCCCCCCCGGCACTCGCCCTCTCCCCCCCGGCACTCGCCCTCTCCCCCCCCCGGCACTCGCCCTCCCCCCCCCCCGGCACTCGCCCTCTCCCCCCCCCGGCACTCGCCCTCTCCCCCCCGGCACTCGCCCTCTCCCCCCCGGCACTCGCCCTCTCCCCCCCCTTCCCAGCACTCGCCCACTCCCCCCCCTTCCCCTGCACTCGCCCTGTCCCCCCTCCATGGCACTCGCCCTCTCCCCCCCCTTCCCCGGCACTCGCCCTCTCCCCCCCGGCACTCGCCCTCTCCCCCCCGGCACTCGCCCTCTCCCCCCCGGCACTCGCCCTCTCCCCCCCGGCACTCGCCCTCTCCCCCCCTCTCCCCGGCACTCGCCCTCTCCCCCCCCTCTCCCCGGCACTCGCCCTCTCCCCCCCCTCCCCGGCACCCGCCCTCTCCCCCTCCCCGGCACTCGCCCTCTCCCCCTCCCCGGCACTCGCCCTCTCCCCCCACCTTCCCGGCACTCGCCCTCTTCCCCCCGGCACTCGCCCTCTCCCCCCCGGCACTCGCCCTCTCCTCCCCGGCACTCGCCCTCTCCACCCCTGGCACTCGCCCTCTCCCCCCCGGTACTCGCCCTCTCCCCCCCCCCCCTTCCCGGCACTCGCCCTCTCCCCCCTGGCACTCGCCCTGTCCCCCCTCCCCGGCACTCGCCCTCTCCCCCCACCTTCCCGGCACTCGCCCTCTCCCCCCCAGCACTCGCCCTCTCCCCCCCCGGCACTCGCCCTCTCCCCCCTGGCAGTCGCCCTCTCCCCCCCCCGGCACTCGCCCTCTCCCCCCCCCCGGCACTCGCCCTCTCCCCCCCCCCGGCACTCGCCCTCTCCCCCCCGGTACTCGCCCTCTCCCCCCCGGCACTCGCCCTCTCCCCCCCGGCACTCGCCCTCTCCCCCCCCCGGCACTCGCCCTCCCCCCCCCCCCCCCGGCACTCGCCCTCTCCCCCCCCCGGCACTCGCCCTCTCCCCCCCGGCACTCGCCCTCTCCCCCCCGGCACTCGCCCTCTCCCCCCCCTTCCCAGCACTCGCCCTCTCCCCCCCCTCCCCGGCACCCGCCCTCTCCCCCTCCCCGGCACTCGCCCTCTCCCCCTCCCCGGCACTCGCCCTCTCCCCCCACCTTCCCGGCACTCGCCCTCTTCCCCCCGGCACTCGCCCTCTCCCCCCCGGCACTCGCCCTCTCCTCCCCGGCACTCGCCCTCTCCTCCCCGGCACTCGCCCTCTCCTCCCCGGCACTCGCCCTCTCCTCCCCGGCACTCGCCCTCTCCTCCCCGGCACTCGCCCTCTCCTCCCCGGCACTCGCCCTCTCCTCCCCGGCACTCGCCCTCTCCTCCCCGGCACTCGCCCTCTCCTCCCCGGCACTCGCCCTCTCCTCCCCGGCACTCGCCCTCTCCTCCCCGGCACTCGCCCTCTCCTCCCCGGCACTCGCCCTCTCCTCTCCGGCACTCGCCCTCTCCTCCCCGGCACTCGCCCTCTCCCCCACGACCGTCCCCGGCACTCGCCCTCTCCTCCCCGGCACTCGCCCTCTCCTCCCCGGCACTCGCCCTCTCGTCCCCAGCACTTGCCATCCCCTCCCCGGAACTCGCCCTTTCCGCCTCCACCCTCCCCGGCACTCGCCCTCTCCTCCCCGGCACTCGCCCTCTCCCCCTCAACCCTTCATGGCACTCGCTCTCTCCTCCCTGGCACACGCCCTCTCCCCCCCTACCCGTCACACGCCCTCTCCCCCCCTACCCGGCACACGCCCTCTCCCCCCCCTACCCGGCACTCGCCCTCTCCCCCCCCTACCCGGCACTCGCCCTCCCCTCCCCGGCACGCGCCCTCCCCTCCCCGGCACGCGCCCTCCCCTCCCCGGCACGCGCCCTCCCCTCCCCGGCACGCGCCCTCTCCTCCCCGGCACGCGCCCTCTCCTCCCCGGCACTCGCCCTCTCCTCCCCGGCACTCGCCCTCTCCTCCCCGGCACTCGCCCTCTCCTCCCCGGCACTCGCCCTCTCCTCCCCGGCACTCGCCCTCTCCTCCCCGGCACTCGCCCTCTCCTCCCCGGCACTCGCCCTCTCCTCCCCGGCACTCGCCCTCTCCTCCCCGGCACTCGCCCTCTCCTCCCCGGCACTCGCCCTCTCCTCCCCGGCACTCGCCCTCTCCTCCCCGGCACTCGCCCTCTCCTCCCCGGCCCTCGCCCTCTCCACCCCGGCACTCGACCTCTCCTCCCCGGCACTCGACCTCTCCTCCCCGGCACTCGCCCTCTCCTCCCCGGCACTCGCCCTCTCCTCCCCGGCACTCGCCCTCTCCTCCCCGGCACTCGCCCTCTCCTCCCCGGCACTCGACCTCTCCTCCCCGGCACTCGACCTCTGCCCCTCCACCCTCCCCGGCACTCGCCCACTCCTCCCTGGCACAGGCCCTCTCCCCCTCTACCCGTCACACGCCCTCTCCCCCCCTACCCGGCACTCGCCCTCTCCCCCCTACCCGACACACGCCCTCTCCCCCCCCCTACCCGGCACTCGCCCTCTCCTCCCTGGCACTCGCCCTCTCCTCCCCGGCACTCGCCCTCTCCTCCCCGGCACTCGCCCTCTCCTCCCCGGCACTCGCCCTCTCCTCCCCGGCACTCGCCCTCTCCTCCCCGGCACTCGCCCTCTCCTCCCCGGCACTCGCCCTCTCCCCCCCGGTACTCGCCCTCTCCCCCCCCCCCCCCTCCCCGGCACTCGCCCTCTCCCACCCCCTCCCCGGCACCCGCCCTGTCCCCCTCCAAGGCACTCGCCCTCTCCCCCTCCCCGGCACTCGCCCTCTCCCCGGCACTCGCCCTCTCCCCCTCCCCGGCACTCGCCCTCTCACCTCCCCGGCACTCGCCCTCTCCCCTCCCCGGCACTCGCCCTCTCCCCTCCCCGGCACTCGCCCTCTCCCCTCCCCGGCACTCGCCCTCTCCCCCCCGGCACTCGCCCTCTCTTCCCGGCACTCGCCCTCTCCCCCCCGGCACGCGCCCTCTCCCCCACGGCACGCGCCCTCTCCCCTCCGGCACTCGCCCTCTCCCCTCCGGCACTCGCCCTCTCCCCCCCGGCACTCGCCCTCTCCCCCCCCCCCCCTTCCCGGCACTCGCCCTCTCCCCCCCCTTCCCGGCACTCGCCCACTTCCCCCCCCCTTCCCATGCACTCGCCCTGTCCCCCCTCCCCGGTACTCGCCCTCTCCCCCCCCTTCCCCGGCACTCACCCTCTCCCCCCCGGTACTCGCCCTCTCCCCCCCCGGCACTCGCCCTCTCCCCCCCGGTACTCGCCCCCTCTCCCCGATACTCGCCCTCTCCCCCCCCCCTCCCCGGCACTCGCCCTCTCCCCCCCCCCTCCCCGGCTCTCGCCCTCTCCCCCCCGGTACTCGCCCTCTCCCCCCCGGCACTCGCCCTCTCCCCCCCGGTACTCGCCCTCTCCACCCCTGGCACTCGCCCTCTCCCCCCCGGTACTCGCCCTCTCCCCGCCCCCCTTCCCGGCACTCGCCCTCTCCCCCCTGGCACTCGCCCTGTCCCCCCTCCCCGGCACTCGCCCTCTCCCCCCACCTTCCCGGCACTCGCCCTCTCCCCCCCAGCACTCGCCCTCTCCCCCCCCGGCACTCGCCCTCTCCCCCCTGGCACTCGCCCTCTCCCCCCCCCGGCACTAGCCCTCCCCCCCCCCCCGGCACTCGCCCTCTCCCCCCCCCGGCACTCGCCCTCTCCCCCCCGGTACTCGCCCTCTCCCCCCCGGCACTCGCCCTCCCCCCCCCGGCACTCGCCCTCCCCCCCCCCCCGGCACTCGCCCTCTCCCCCCCCCGGCACTCGCCCTCTCCCCCCCGGCACTCGCCCTCTCCCCCCCGGCACTCGCCCTCTCCCCCCCCTTCCCAGCACTCGCCCACTCCCCCCCCTTCCCCTGCACTCGCCCTGTCCCCCCTCCATGGCACTCGCCCTCTCCCCCCCCTTCCCCGGCACTCGCCCTCTCCCCCCCGGCACTCGCCCTCTCCCCCCCGGCACTCGCCCTCTCCCCCCCGGCACTCGCCCTCTCCCCCCCGGCACTCGCCCTCTCCCCCCCTCTCCCCGGCACTCGCCCTCTCCCCCCCCTCTCCCCGGCACTCGCCCTCTCCCCCCCCTCCCCGGCACCCGCCCTCTCCCCCTCCCCGGCACTCGCCCTCTCCCCCTCCCCGGCACTCGCCCTCTCCCCCCACCTTCCCGGCACTCGCCCTCTTCCCCCCGGCACTCGCCCTCTCCCCCCCGGCACTCGCCCTCTCCTCCCCGGCACTCGCCCTCTCCTCCCCGGCACTCGCCCTCTCCTCCCCGGCACTCGCCCTCTCCTCCCCGGCACTCGCCCTCTCCTCCCCGGCACTCGCCCTCTCCTCCCCGGCACTCGCCCTCTCCTCCCCGGCACTCGCCCTCTCCTCCCCGGCACTCGCCCTCTCCTCCCCGGCACTCGCCCTCTCCTCTCCGGCACTCGCCCTCTCCTCCCCGGCACTCGCCCTCTCCCCCACGACCGTCCCCGGCACTCGCCCTCTCCTCCCCGGCACTCGCCCTCTCCTCCCCGGCACTCGCCCTCTCGTCCCCAGCACTTGCCATCCCCTCCCCGGAACTCGCCCTTTCCGCCTCCACCCTCCCCGGCACTCGCCCTCTCCTCCCCGGCACTCGCCCTCTCCCCCTCAACCCTTCCCGGCACTCGCCCTCTCCTCCCTGGCACACGCCCTCTCCCCCCCTACCCGTCACACGCCCTCTCCCCCCCTACCCGGCACACGCCCTCTCCCCCCCCTACCCGGCACTCGCCCTCTCCCCCCCCTACCCGGCACTCGCCCTCCCCTCCCCGGCACTCGCCCTCCCCTCCCCGGCACGCGCCCTCCCCTCCCCGGCACGCGCCCTCCCCTCCCCGGCACTCGCCCTCTCCTCCCCGGCACTCGCCCTCTCCTCCCCGGCACTCGCCCTCTCCTCCCCGGCACTCGCCCTCTCCCCCCCGGTACTCGCCCCCTCTCCCCCGATACTCGCCCTCTCCCCCCCCCCCCCTCCCCGGCACTCGCCCTCTCCCCCCCCCTCCCCGGCTCTCGCCCTCTCCCCCCCGGTACTCGCCCTCTCCCCCCCGGCACTCGCCCTCTCCCCCCCGGTACTCGCCCTCTCCCCCCCCCCCTTCCCGGCACTCGCCCTCTCCCCCCTGGCACTCGCCCTGTCCCCCCTCCCCGGCACTCGCCCTCTCCCCCCCCCGGCACTCGCCCTCTCCCCCCCGGCACTCGCCCTCTCCCCCCCGGCACTCGCCCTCTCCCCCCCCTTCCCAGCACTCGCCCACTCCCCCCCCTTCCCCTGCACTCGCCCTGTCCCCCCTCCATGGCACTCGCCCTCTCCCCCCCCTTCCCCGGCACTCGCCCTCTCCCCCCCGGCACTCGCCCTCTCCCCCCCGGCACTCGCCCTCTCCCCCCCGGCACTCGCCCTCTCCCCCCCGGCACTCGCCCTCTCCCCCCCTCTCCCCGGCACTCGCCCTCTCCCCCCCCTCTCCCCGGCACTCGCCCTCTCCCCCCCCCTCCCCGGCACCCGCCCTCTCCCCCTCCCCGGCACTCGCCCTCTCCCCCTCCCCGGCACTCGCCCTCTCCCCCCACCTTCCCGGCACTCGCCCTCTTCCCCCCGGCACTCGCCCTCTCCCCCCCGGCACTCGCCCTCTCCTCCCCGGCACTCGCCCTCTCCTCCCCGGCACTCGCCCTCTCCTCCCCGGCACTCGCCCTCTCCTCCCCGGCACTCGCCCTCTCCTCCCCGGCACTCGCCCTCTCCTCCCCGGCACTCGCCCTCTCCTCCCCGGCACTCGCCCTCTCCTCCCCGGCACTCGCCCTCTCCTCTCCGGCACTCGCCCTCTCCTCCCCGGCACTCGCCCTCTCCCCCACGACCGTCCCCGGCACTCGCCCTCTCCTCCCCGGCACTCGCCCTCTCCTCCCCGGCACTCGCCCTCTCGTCCCCAGCACTTGCCATCCCCTCCCCGGAACTCGCCCTTTCCGCCTCCACCCTCCCCGGCACTCGCCCTCTCCTCCCCGGCACTCGCCCTCTCCCCCTCAACCCTTCCCGGCACTCGCCCTCTCCTCCCTGGCACACGCCCTCTCCCCCCCTACCCGTCACACGCCCTCTCCCCCCCTACCCGGCACACGCCCTCTCCCCCCCCTACCCGGCACTCGCCCTCTCCCCCCCCTACCCGGCACTCGCCCTCCCCTCCCCGGCACTCGCCCTCCCCTCCCCGGCACGCGCCCTCCCCTCCCCGGCACGCGCCCTCCCCTCCCCGGCACTCGCCCTCTCCTCCCCGGCACTCGCCCTCTCCTCCCCGGCACTCGCCCTCTCCTCCCCGGCACTCGCCCTCTCCCCCCCGGTACTCGCCCCCTCTCCCCCGATACTCGCCCTCTCCCCCCCCCCCCTCCCCGGCACTCGCCCTCTCCCCCCCCCTCCCCGGCTCTCGCCCTCTCCCCCCCGGTACTCGCCCTCTCCCCCCCGGCACTCGCCCTCTCCCCCCCGGTACTCGCCCTCTCCCCCCCCCCCTTCCCGGCACTCGCCCTCTCCCCCCTGGCACTCGCCCTGTCCCCCCTCCCCGGCACTCGCCCTCTCCCCCCACCTTCCCGGCACTCGCCCTCTCCCCCCCAGCACTCGCCCTCTCCCCCCCCGGCACTCGCCCTCTCCCCCCTGGCACACGCCCTCTCCCCCCCACCGGCACTAGCCCTCTCCCCCCCCCCCGGCACTCGCCCTCTCCCCCCCCCGGCACTCGCCCTCTCCCCCCCGGTACTCGCCCTCTCCCCCCCGGCACTCGCCCTCTCCCCCCCGGCACTCGCCCTCTCCCCCCCCCGGCACTCGCCCTCCCCCCCCCCCCCGGCACTCGCCCTCTCCCCCCCCCGGCACTCGCCCTCTCCCCCCCGGCACTCGCCCTCTCCCCCCCGGCACTCGCCCTCTCCCCCCCGGCACTCGCCCTCTCCCCCCCCTTCCCAGCACTCGCCCACTCCCCCCCCTTCCCCTGCACTCGCCCTGTCCCCCCTCCATGGCACTCGCCCTCTCCCCCCCCTTCCCCGGCACTCGCCCTCTCCCCCCCGGCACTCGCCCTCTCCCCCCCGGCACTCGCCCTCTCCCCCCCGGCACTCGCCCTCTCCCCCCCGGCACTCGCCCTCTCCCCCCCTCTCCCCGGCACTCGCCCTCTCCCCCCCTCTCCCCGGCACTCGCCCTCTCCCCCCCCTCTCCCCGGCACTCGCCCTCTCCCCCCCCTCCCCGGCACCCGCCCTCTCCCCCTCCCCGGCACTCGCCCTCTCCCCCTCCCCGGCACTCGCCCTCTCCCCCCACCTTCCCGGCACTCGCCCTCTTCCCCCCGGCACTCGCCCTCTCCCCCCCGGCACTCGCCCTCTCCTCCCCGGCACTCGCCCTCTCCTCCCCGGCACTCGCCCTCTCCTCCCCGGCACTCGCCCTCTCCTCCCCGGCACTCGCCCTCCCCTCCCCGGCACTCGCCCTCTCCTCCCCGGCACTCGCCCTCTCCTCCCCGGCACTCGCCCTCTCCTCCCCGGCACTCGCCCTCTCCTCTCCGGCACTCGCCCTCTCCTCCCCGGCACTCGCCCTCTCCCCCACGACCGTCCCCGGCACTCGCCCTCTCCTCCCCGGCACTCGCCCTCTCCTCCCCGGCACTCGCCCTCTCGTCCCCAGCACTTGCCATCCCCTCCCCGGAACTCGCCCTTTCCGCCTCCACCCTCCCCGGCACTCGCCCTCTCCTCCCCGGCACTCGCCCTCTCCCCCTCAACCCTTCCCGGCACTCGCCCTCTCCTCCCTGGCACACGCCCTCTCCCCCCCTACCCGTCACACGCCCTCTCCCCCCCTACCCGGCACACGCCCTCTCCCCCCCCTACCCGGCACTCGCCCTCTCCCCCCCCTACCCGGCACTCGCCCTCCCCTCCCCGGCACTCGCCCTCCCCTCCCCGGCACGCGCCCTCCCCTCCCCGGCACGCGCCCTCCCCTCCCCGGCACTCGCCCTCTCCTCCCCGGCACTCGCCCTCTCCTCCCCGGCACTCGCCCTCTCCTCCCCGGCACTCGCCCTCTCCCCCCCGGTACTCGCCCCCTCTCCCCCGATACTCGCCCTCTCCCCCCCCCCCTCCCCGGCACTCGCCCTCTCCCCCCCCCCTCCCCGGCTCTCGCCCTCTCCCCCCCGGTACTCGCCCTCTCCCCCCCGGCACTCGCCCTCTCCCCCCCGGTACTCGCCCTCTCCACCCCTGGCACTCGCCCTCTCCCCCCCGGTACTCGCCCTCTCCCCGCCCCCCCTTCCCGGCACTCGCCCTCTCCCCCCTGGCACTCGCCCTGTCCCCCCTCCCCGGCACTCGCCCTCTCCCCCCACCTTCCCGGCACTCGCCCTCTCCCCCCCAGCACTCGCCCTCTCCCCCCCCGGCACTCGCCCTCTCCCCCCTGGCACTCGCCCTCTCCCCCCCCCGGCACTCGCCCTCTCCCCCCCCCCGGCACTCGCCCTCTCCCCCCCCCGGCACTCGCCCTCTCCCCCCCCCGGCACTCGCCCTCTCCCCCCCGGCACTCGCCCTCTCCCCCCCGGCACTCGCCCTCTCCCCCCCCTTCCCAGCACTCGCCCACTCCCCCCCCTTCCCCTGCACTCGCCCTGTCCCCCCTCCATGGCACTCGCCCTCTCCCCCCCCCTCCCCGGCACTCGCCCTCTCCCCCCCCCTCCCCGGCTCTCGCCCTCTCCCCCCCGGTACTCGCCCTCTCCCCCCCGGCACTCGCCCTCTCCCCCCCGGTACTCGCCCTCTCCCCCCCCCCCTTCCCGGCACTCGCCCTCTCCCCCCTGGCACTCGCCCTGTCCCCCCTCCCCGGCACTCGCCCTCTCCCCCCACCTTCCCGGCACTCGCCCTCTCCCCCCCAGCACTCGCCCTCTCCCCCCCCGGCACTCGCCCTCTCCCCCCTGGCACACGCCCTCTCCCCCCCCCCGGCACTAGCCCTCTCCCCCCCCCCCGGCACTCGCCCTCTCCCCCCCCCGGCACTCGCCCTCTCCCCCCCGGTACTCGCCCTCTCCCCCCCGGCACTCGCCCTCTCCCCCCCGGCACTCGCCCTCTCCCCCCCCCGGCACTCGCCCTCCCCCCCCCCCCCGGCACTCGCCCTCTCCCCCCCCCGGCACTCGCCCTCTCCCCCCCGGCACTCGCCCTCTCCCCCCCGGCACTCGCCCTCTCCCCCCCCTTCCCAGCACTCGCCCACTCCCCCCCCTTCCCCTGCACTCGCCCTGTCCCCCCTCCATGGCACTCGCCCTCTCCCCCCCCTTCCCCGGCACTCGCCCTCTCCCCCCCGGCACTCGCCCTCTCCCCCCCGGCACTCGCCCTCTCCCCCCCGGCACTCGCCCTCTCCCCCCCTCTCCCCGGCACTCGCCCTCTCCCCCCCTCTCCCCGGCACTCGCCCTCTCCCCCCCCTCTCCCCGGCACTCGCCCTCTCCACCCCCTCCCCGGCACCCGCCCTCTCCCCCTCCCCGGCACTCGCCCTCTCCCCCTCCCCGGCACTCGCCCTCTCCCCCCACCTTCCCGGCACTCGCCCTCTTCCCCCCGGCACTCGCCCTCTCCCCCCCGGCACTCGCCCTCTCCTCCCCGGCACTCGCCCTCTCCTCCCCGGCACTCGCCCTCTCCTCCCCGGCACTCGCCCTCTCCTCCCCGGCACTCGCCCTCTCCTCCCCGGCACTCGCCCTCTCCTCCCCGGCACTCGCCCTCTCCTCCCCGGCACTCGCCCTCTCCTCTCCGGCACTCGCCCTCTCCTCCCCGGCACTCGCCCTCTCCCCCACGACCGTCCCCGGCACTCGCCCTCTCCTCCCCGGCACTCGCCCTCTCCTCCCCGGCACTCGCCCTCTCGTCCCCAGCACTTGCCATCCCCTCCCCGGAACTCGCCCTTTCCGCCTCCACCCTCCCTGGCACTCGCCCTCTCCTCCCCGGCACTCGCCCTCTCCCCCTCAACCCTTCCCGGCACTCGCCCTCTCCTCCCTGGCACACGCCCTCTCCCCCCCTACCCGTCACACGCCCTCTCCCCCCCTACCCGGCACACGCCCTCTCCCCCCCCTACCCGGCACTCGCCCTCTCCCCCCCCTACCCGGCACTCGCCCTCCCCTCCCCGGCACTCGCCCTCCCCTCCCCGGCACGCGCCCTCCCCTCCCCGGCACGCGCCCTCCCCTCCCCGGCACTCGCCCTCTCCTCCCCGGCACTCGCCCTCTCCTCCCCGGCACTCGCCCTCTCCTCCCCGGAACTCGCCCTCTCCCCCCCGGTACTCGCCCCCTCTCCCCCGATACTCGCCCTCTCCCCCCCCCCCTCCCCGGCACTCGCCCTCTCCCCCCCCCCTCCCCGGCTCTCGCCCTCTCCCCCCCGGTACTCGCCCTCTCCCCCCCGGCACTCGCCCTCTCCCCCCCGGTACTCGCCCTCTCCACCCCTGGCACTCGCCCTCTCCCCCCCGGTACTCGCCCTCTCCCCGCCCCCCCTTCCCGGCACTCGCCCTCTCCCCCCTGGCACTCGCCCTGTCCCCCCTCCCCGGCACTCGCCCTCTCCCCCCACCTTCCCGGCACTCGCCCTCTCCCCCCCAGCACTCGCCCTCTCCCCCCCCGGCACTCGCCCTCTCCCCCCTGGCACTCGCCCTCTCCCCCCCCCGGCACTCGCCCTCTCCCCCCCCCCGGCACTCGCCCTCTCCCCCCCCCGGCACTCGCCCTCTCCCCCCCGGTACTCGCCCTCTCCCCCCCGGCACTCGCCCTCTCCCCCCCGGCACTCGCCCTCCCCCCCCCCCCGGCACTCGCCCTCTCCCCCCCCCGGCACTCGCCCTCTCCCCCCCGGCACTCGCCCTCTCCCCCCCGGCACTCGCCCTCTCCCCCCCCTTCCCAGCACTCGCCCACTCCCCCCCCTTCCCCTGCACTCGCCCTGTCCCCCCTCCATGGCACTCGCCCTCTCCCCCCCCTTCCCCGGCACTCGCCCTCTCCCCCCCGGCACTCGCCCTCTCCCCCCCGGCACTCGCCCTCTCCCCCCCGGCACTCGCCCTCTCCCCCCCGGCACTCGCCCTCTCCCCCCCTCTCCCCGGCACTCGCCCTCTCCCCCCCCTCTCCCCGGCACTCGCCCTCTCCCCCCCCTCCCCGGCACCCGCCCTCTCCCCCTCCCCGGCACTCGCCCTCTCCCCCTCCCCGGCACTCGCCCTCTCCCCCCACCTTCCCGGCACACGCCCTCTTCCCCCCGGCACTCGCCCTCTCCCCCCTGGCACTCGCCCTCTCCTCCCCGGCACTCGCCCTCTCCTCCCCGGCACTCGCCCTCTCCTCCCCGGCACTCGCCCTCTCCTCCCCGGCACTCGCCCTCTCCTCCCCGGCACTCGCCCTCTCCCCCTCAACCCTTCCCGGCACTCGCCCTCTCCTCCCTGGCACACGCCCTCTCCCCCCCTACCCGTCACACGCCCTCTCCCCCCCTACCCGGCACACGCCCTCTCCCCCCCCTACCCGGCACTCGCCCTCTCCCCCCCCTACCCGGCACTCGCCCTCCCCTCCCCGGCACTCGCCCTCCCCTCCCCGGCACGCGCCCTCCCCTCCCCGGCACGCGCCCTCCCCTCCCCGGCACTCGCCCTCTCCTCCCCGGCACTCGCCCTCTCCTCCCCGGCACTCGCCCTCTCCCCCCCGGTACTCGCCCCCTCTCCCCCGATACTCGCCCTCTCCCCCCCCCCCTCCCCGGCACTCGCCCTCTCCCCCCCCCTCCCCGGCTCTCGCCCTCTCCCCCCCGGTACTCGCCCTCTCCCCCCCGGCACTCGCCCTCTCCCCCCCGGTACTCGCCCTCTCCACCCCTGGCACTCGCCCTCTCCCCCCCGGTACTCGCCCTCTCCCCCCCCCCCCTTCCCGGCACTCGCCCTCTCCCCCCTGGCACTCGCCCTGTCCCCCCTCCCCGGCACTCGCCCTCTCCCCCCACCTTCCCGGCACTCGCCCTCTCCCCCCCAGCACTCGCCCTCTCCCCCCCCGGCACTCGCCCTCTCCCCCCTGGCACTCGCCCTCTCCCCCCCCGGCACTCGCCCTCTCCCCCCCCCCGGCACTCGCCCTCTCCCCCCCCCGGCACTCGCCCTCTCCCCCCCGGTACTCGCCCTCTCCCCCCCGGCACTCGCCCTCTCCCCCCCGGCACTCGCCCTCTCCCCCCCCGGCACTCGCCCTCTCCCCCCCCCGGCACTCGCCCTCCCCCCCCCCCCCGGCACTCGCCCTCTCCCCCCCCCGGCACTCGCCCTCTCCCCCCCGGCACTCGCCCTCTCCCCCCCGGCACTCGCCCTCTCCCCCCCCTTCCCAGCACTCGCCCACTCCCCCCCCTTCCCCCCCTCCATGGCACTCGCCCTCTCCCCCCCCTTCCCCGGCACTCGCCCTCTCCCCCCCGGCACTCGCCCTCTCCCCCCCGGCACTCGCCCTCTCCCCCCCGGCACTCGCCCTCTCCCCCCCGGCACTCGCCCTCTCCCCCCCTCTCCCCGGCACTCGCCCTCTCTCCCCCCTCTCCCCGGCACTCGCCCTCTCCCCCCCCCTCCCCGGCACCCGCCCTCTCCCCCTCCCCGGCACTCGCCCTCTCCCCCTCCCCGGCACTCGCCCTCTCCCCCCACCTTCCCGGCACACGCCCTCTTCCCCCCGGCACTCGCCCTCTCCCCCCCGGCACTCGCCCTCTCCTCCCCGGCACTCGCCCTCTCCTCCCCGGCACTCGCCCTCTCCTCCCCGGCACTCGCCCTCTCCTCCCCGGCACTCGCCCTCTCCTCCCCGGCACTCGCCCTCTCCTCCCCGGCACTCGCCCTCTCCTCCCCGGCACTCGCCCTCTCCTCCCCGGCACTCGCCCTCTCCTCTCCGGCACTCGCCCTCTCCTCCCCGGCACTCGCCCTCTCCCCCACGACCGTCCCCGGCACTCGCCCTCTCCTCCCCGGCACTCGCCCTCTCCTCCCCGGCACTCGCCCTCTCGTCCCCAGCACTTGCCATCCCCTCCCCGGAACTCGCCCTTTCCGCCTCCACCCTCCCCGGCACTCGCCCTCTCCTCCCCGGCACTCGCCCTCTCCCCCTCAACCCTTCCCGGCACTCGCTCTCTCCTCCCTGGCACACGCCCTCTCCCCCCCTACCCGTCACACGCCCTCTCCCCCCCCTACCTGGCACACGCCCTCTCCCCCCCCTACCCGGCACTCGCCCTCTCCCCCCCCGGCACTCGCCCTCTCCCCCCCCCGGCACTCGCCCTCCCCCCCCCCCGGCACTCGCCCTCTCCCCCCCCCGGCACTCGCCCTCTCCCCCCCGGCACTCGCCCTCTCCCCCCCGGCACTCGCCCTCTCCCCCCCCTTCCCAGCACTCGCCCACTCCCCCCCCTTCCCCTGCACTCGCCCTGTCCCCCCTCCATGGCACTCGCCCTCTCCCCCCCCTTCCCCGGCACTCGCCCTCTCCCCCCCGGCACTCGCCCTCTCCCCCCCGGCACTCGCCCTCTCCCCCCCGGCACTCGCCCTCTCCCCCCCGGCACTCGCCCTCTCCCCCCCTCTCCCCGGCACTCGCCCTCTCCCCCCCCTCTCCCCGGCACTCGCCCTCTCCCCCCCCTCCCCGGCACCCGCCCTCTCCCCCTCCCCGGCACTCGCCCTCTCCCCCTCCCCGGCACTCGCCCTCTCCCCCCACCTTCCCGGCACACGCCCTCTTCCCCCCGGCACTCGCCCTCTCCCCCCCGGCACTCGCCCTCTCCTCCCCCGGCACTCGCCCTCTCCTCCCCGGCACTCGCCCTCTCCTCCCCGGCACTCGCCCTCTCCTCCCCGGCACTCGCCCTCTCCTCCCCGGCACTCGCCCTCTCCCCCTCAACCCTTCCCGGCACTCGCCCTCTCCTCCCTGGCACACGCCCTCTCCCCCCCTACCCGTCACACGCCCTCTCCCCCCCTACCCGGCACACGCCCTCTCCCCCCCCTACCCGGCACTCGCCCTCTCCCCCCCCTACCCGGCACTCGCCCTCCCCTCCCCGGCACTCGCCCTCCCCTCCCCGGCACGCGCCCTCCCCTCCCCGGCACGCGCCCTCCCCTCCCCGGCACTCGCCCTCTCCTCCCCGGCACTCGCCCTCTCCTCCCCGGCACTCGCCCTCTCCTCCCCGGCACTCGCCCTCTCCCCCCCGGTACTCGCCCCCTCTCCCCCGATACTCGGCCTCTCCCCCCCCCCCTCCCCGGCACTCGCCCTCTCCCCCCCCCTCCCCGGCTCTCGCCCTCTCCCCCCCTGGCACTCGCCCTCTCCCCCCCGGTACTCGCCCTCTCCCCCCCCCCCCTTCCCGGCACTCGCCCTCTCCCCCCTGGCACTCGCCCTGTCCCCCCTCCCCGGCACTCGCCCTCTCCCCCCCACCTTCCCGGCACTCGCCCTCTCCCCCCCAGCACTCGCCCTCTCCCCCCCCGGCACTCGCCCTCTCCCCCCTGGCACTCGCCCTCTCCCCCCCCCGGCACTCGCCCTCTCCCCCCCCCCGGCACTCGCCCTCTCCCCCCCCCGGCACTCGCCCTCTCCCCCCCGGTACTCGCCCTCTCCCCCCCGGCACTCGCCCTCTCCCCCCCCGGCACTCGCCCTCTCCCCCCCCCGGCACTCGCCCTCCCCCCCCCCCCCCGGCACTCGCCCTCTCCCCCCCCCGGCACTCGCCCTCTCCCCCCCGGCACTCGCCCTCTCCCCCCCGGCACTCGCCCTCTCCCCCCCCTTCCCAGCACTCGCCCACTCCCCCCCCTTCCCCTGCACTCGCCCTGTCCCCCCTCCATGGCACTCGCCCTCTCCCCCCCCTTCCCCGGCACTCGCCCTCTCCCCCCCGGCACTCGCCCTCTCCCCCCCGGCACTCGCCCTCTCCCCCCCGGCACTCGCCCTCTCCCCCCCGGCACTCGCCCTCTCCCCCCCTCTCCCCGGCACTCGCCCTCTCCCCCCCCTCTCCCCGGCACTCGCCCTCTCCCCCCCCTCCCCGGCACCCGCCCTCTCCCCCTCCCCGGCACTCGCCCTCTCCCCCTCCCCGGCACTCGCCCTCTCCCCCCACCTTCCCGGCACACGCCCTCTTCCCCCCGGCACTCGCCCTCTCCCCCCCGGCACTCGCCCTCTCCCCCCCGGCACTCGCCCTCTCCTCCCCGGCACTCGCCCTCTCCTCCCCGGCACTCGCCCTCTCCTCCCCGGCACTCGCCCTCTCCTCCCCGGCACTCGCCCTCTCCTCCCCGGCACTCGCCCTCTCCTCCCCGGCACTCGCCCTCTCCTCCCCGGCACTCGCCCTCTCCTCTCCGGCACTCGCCCTCTCCTCTCCGGCACTCGCCCTCTCCTCCCCGGCACTCGCCCTCTCCCCCACGACCGTCCCCGGCACTCGCCCTCTCCTCCCCGGCACTCGCCCTCTCCTCCCCGGCACTCGCCCTCTCGTCCCCAGCACTTGCCATCCCCTCCCCGGAACTCGCCCTTTCCGCCTCCACCCTCCCCGGCACTCGCCCTCTCCTCCCCGGCACTCGCCCTCTCCCCCTCAACCCTTCCCGGCACTCGCTCTCTCCTCCCTGGCACACGCCCTCTCCCCCCCTACCCGTCACACGCCCTCTCCCCCCCTACCTGGCACACGCCCTCTCCCCCCCCTACCCGGCACTCGCCCTTTCCCCCCCCTACCCGGCACTCGCCCTTTCCCCCCCTACCCGGCACTCGCCCTCCCCTCCCCGGCACTCGCCCTCCCCTCCCCGGCACGCGCCCTCCCCTCCCCGGCACGCGCCCCCTCCCCTCCCCGGCACTCGCCCTCTCCTCCCCGGCACTCGCCCTCTCCTCCCCGGCACTCGCCCTCTCCTCCACGGCACTCGCCCTCTCCTCCCCGGCACTCGCCCTCTCCTCCCCGGCACTCGCCCTCTCCTCCCCGGCACTCGCCCTCTCCTCCCCGGCACTCGCCCTCTCCTCCCCGGCACTCGCCCTCTCCTCCCCGGCACTCGCCCTCTCCTCCCCGGCACTCGCCCTCTCCTCCCCGGCACTCGCCCTCTCCTCCCCGGCACTCGCCCTCTCCTCCCCGGCACTCGCCCTCTCCTCCCCGGCACTCGCCCTCTCCTCCCCGGCACTCGCCCTCTCCTCCCCGGCACTCGACCTCTCCTCCCCGGCACTCGACCTCTGCCCCTCCACCCTCCCCGGCACTCGCCCTCTCCTCCCTGGCACACGCCCTCTCCCCCCCTACCCGTCACACGCCCTCTCCCCCCCTACCCGGCACACGCCCTCTCCCCCCCCCTACCCGGCACTCGCCCTCTCACCCCCTACCCGGCACTCGCCCTCCCCTCCCCGGCACTCGCCCTCCCCTCCCCGGCACGCGCCCTCCCCTCCCCGGCACGCGCCCTCTCCTCCCCGGCACTCGCCCTCTCCTCCCTGGCACACGCCCTCTCCCCCCCTACCCGTCACACGCCCTCTCCCCCCCTACCCGGCACACGCCCTCTCCCCCCCCCTACCCGGCACTCGCCCTCTCCCCCCCCCTACCCGGCACTCGCCCTCCCCTCCCCGGCACTCGCCCTCCCCTCCCCGGCACGCGCCCTCCCCTCCCCGGCACGCGCCCTCCCCTCCCCGGCACTCGCCCTCTCCTCCCCGGCACACGCCCTCTCCCCCCCTACCCGTCACACGCCCTCTCCCCCCCTACCCGGCACACGCCCTCTCCCCCCCCTACCCGGCACTCGCCCTCTCCCCCCCCTACCCGGCACTCGCCCTCCCCTCCCCGGCACTCGCCCTCCCCTCCCCGGCACGCGCCCTCCCCTCCCCGGCACGCGCCCTCCCCTCCCCGGCACTCGCCCTCTCCTCCCCGGCACTCGCCCTCTCCTCCCCGGCACTCGCCCTCTCCTCCCCGGCACTCGCCCTCTCCTCCCCGGCACTCGCCCTCTCCCCCCCGGTACTCGCCCCCTCTCCCCCGATACTCGCCCTCTCCCCCCCCCCCCTCCCCGGCACTCGCCCTCTCCCCCCCCCTCCCCGGCTCTCGCCCTCTCCCCCCCGGTACTCGCCCTCTCCCCCCCGGCACTCGCCCTCTCCCCCCCGGTACTCGCCCTCTCCACCCCTGGCACTCGCCCTCTCCCCCCCGGTACTCGCCCTCTCCCCCCCCCCCCTTCCCGGCACTCGCCCTCTCCCCCCTGGCACTCGCCCTGTCCCCCCTCCCCGGCACTCGCCCTCTCCCCCCACCTTCCCGGCACTCGCCCTCTCCCCCCCAGCACTCGCCCTCTCCCCCCCCGGCACTCGCCCTCTCCCCCCTGGCACTCGCCCTCTCCCCCCCCCGGCACTCGCCCTCTCCCCCACCCGGCACTCGCCCTCTCCCCCCCCCGGCACTCGCCCTCTCCCCCCCGGCACTCGCCCTCTCCCCCCCGGCACTCGCCCTCTCCCCCCCGGCACTCGCCCTCTCCCCCCCGGCACTCGCCCTCTCCCCCCCCGGCACTCGCCCTCCCCCCCCCCCCGGCACTCGCCCTCTCCCCCCCCCGGCACTCGCCCTCTCCCCCCCGGCACTCGCCCTCTCCCCCACGACCGTCCCCCGGCACTCGCCCTCTCCTCCCCGGCACTCGCCCTCTCCTCCCCGGCACTCGCCCTCTCGTCCCCAGCACTTGCCATCCCCTCCCCGGAACTCGCCCTTTCCGCCTCCACCCTCCCCGGCACTCGCCCTCTCCTCCCGGCACTCGCCCTCTCCCCCTCAACCCTTCCCGGCACTCGCTCTCTCCTCCCTGGCACACGCCCTCTCCCCCCCTACCCGTCACACGCCCTCTCCCCCCTACCTGGCACACGCCCTCTCCCCCCCCTACCCGGCACTCGCCCTCCCCCCCCCCCCGGCACTCGCCCTCTCCCCCCCCCGGCACTCGCCCTCTCCCCCCCGGCACTCGCCCTCTCCCCCCCCGGCACTCGCCCTCTCCCCCCCCTTCCCAGCACTCGCCCACTCCCCCCCCTTCCCCTGCACTCGCCCTGTCCCCCCTCCATGGCACTCGCCCTCTCCCCCCCCTTCCCCGGCACTCGCCCCTCTCCCCCCGGCACTCGCCCTCTCCCCCCCCGGCACTCGCCCTCTCCCCCCCGGCACTCGCCCTCTCCCCCCCGGCACTCGCCCTCTCCCCCCCTCTCCCCGGCACTCGCCCTCTCCCCCCCTCTCCCCGGCACTCGCCCTCTCCCCCCCCTCCCCGGCACCCGCCCTCTCCCCCTCCCCGGCACTCGCCCTCTCCCCCTCCCCGGCACTCGCCCTCTCCCCCACCTTCCCGGCACACGCCCTCTTCCCCCCGGCACTCGCCCTCTCCCCCCCGGCACTCGCCCTCTCCTCCCCGGCACTCGCCCTCTCCTCCCCGGCACTCGCCCTCTCCTCCCCGGCACTCGCCCTCTCCTCCCCGGCACTCGCCCTCTCCTCCCCGGCACTCGCCCTCTCCTCCCCGGCACTCGCCCTCTCCCCCTCAACCCTTCCCGGCACTCGCCCTCTCCTCCCTGGCACACGCCCTCTCCCCCCCTACCCGTCACACGCCCTCTCCCCCCCTACCCGGCACACGCCCTCTCCCCCCCCCTACCCGGCACTCGCCCTCTCCCCCCCCCTACCCGGCACTCGCCCTCCCCCTCCCCGGCACTCGCCCTCCCCTCCCCGGCACGCGCCCTCCCCTCCCCGGCACGCGCCCTCCCCTCCCCGGCACTCGCCCTCTCCTCCCCGGCACTCGCCCTCTCCTCCCCGGCACTCGCCCTCTCCTCCCCGGCACTCGCCCTCTCCCCCCCGGTACTCGCCCCCTCTCCCCCGATACTCGCCCTCTCCCCCCCCCCCCTCCCCGGCACTCGCCCTCTCCCCCCCCCCTCCCCCGGCTCTCGCCCTCTCCCCCCCGGCACTCGCCCTCTCCCCCCGGTACTCGCCCTCTCCACCCCTGGCACTCGCCCTCTCCCCCCCGGTACTCGCCCTCTCCCCCCCCCCCCTTCCCGGCACTCGCCCTCTCCCCCCTGGCACTCGCCCTGTCCCCCCTCCCCGGCACTCGCCCTCTCCCCCCACCTTCCGGCACTCGCCCTCTCCCCCCCAGCACTCGCCCTCTCCCCCCCCGGCACTCGCCCTCTCCCCCCTGGCACTCGCCCTCTCCCCCCCCCGGCACTCGCCCTCTCCCCCCCCCCGGCACTCGCCCTCTCCCCCCCCCGGCACTCGCCCTCTCCACCCCGGTACTCGCCCTCTCCCCCCCGGCACTCGCCCTCTCCCCCCGGCACTCGCCCTCTCCCCCCCCGGCACTCGCCCTCTCCCCCCCCCGGCACTCGCCCTCCCCCCCCCCCCCGGCACTCGCCCTCTCCCCCCCCCGGCACTCGCCCTCTCCCCCCCGGCACTCGCCCTCTCCCCCCCCGGCACTCGCCCTCTCCCCCCCCTTCCCAGCACTCGCCCACTCCCCCCCTTCCCCTGCACTCGCCCTGTCCCCCCCTCCATGGCACTCGCCCTCTCCCCCCCCTTCCCCGGCACTCGCCCTCTCCCCCCCCGGCACTCGCCCTCTCCCCCCCGGCACTCGCCCTCTCCCCCCCGGCACTCGCCCTCTCCCCCCCTCTCCCCGGCACTCGCCCCTCTCCCCCCCCTCTCCCCGGCACTCGCCCTCTCCCCCCCCTCCCCGGCACCCGCCCTCTCCCCCTCCCCGGCACTCGCCCTCTCCCCCTCCCCGGCACTCGCCCTCTCCCCCCACCTTCCCGGCACACGCCCTCTTCCCCCCGGCACTCGCCCTCTCCCCCCGGCACTCGCCCTCTCCCCCCCGGCACTCGCCCTCTCCTCCCCGGCACTCGCCCTCTCCTCCCCGGCACTCGCCCTCTCCTCCCCGGCACTCGCCCCTCTCCTCCCCGGCACTCGCCCTCTCCTCCCCGGCACTCGCCCTCTCCTCCCCGGCACTCGCCCTCTCCTCTCCGGCACTCGCCCTCTCCTCTCCGGCACTCGCCCTCTCCTCCCCGGCACTCGCCCTCTCCCCCACGACCGTCCCCGGCACTCGCCCTCTCCTCCCCGGCACTCGCCCCTCTCGTCCCCAGCACTTGCCATCCCCTCCCCGGAACTCGCCCTTTCCGCCTCCACCCTCCCCGGCACTCGCCCTCTCCTCCCCGGCACTCGCCCTCTCCCCCTCAACCCTTCCCGGCACTCGCTCTCTCCTCCCTGGCACACGCCCTCATCCCCCCCTACCCGTCACACGCCCTCTCCCCACCTACCTGGCACACGCCCTCTCCCCCCCCTACCCGGCACTCGCCCTTTCCCCCCCCTACCCGGCACTCGCCCTTTCCCCCCCTACCCGGCACTCGCCCTCCCCTCCCCGGCACTCGCCCTCCCCTCCCCGGCACGCGCCCTCCCCTCCCCGGCACGCGCCCTCCCCTCCCCGGCACTCGCCCTCTCCTCCCCGGCACTCGCCCTCTCCTCCCCGGCACTCGCCCTCTCCTCCCCGGCACTCGCCCTCTCCTCCCCGGCACCTCGCCCTCTCCTCCCCGGCACTCGCCCTCTCCTCCCCGGCACTCGCCCTCTCCTCCCCGGCACTCGCCCTCTCCTCCCCGGCACTCGCCCTCTCCTCCCGGCACTCGCCCTCTCCTCCCCGGCACTCGCCCTCTCCTCCCCGGCACTCGCCCTCTCCTCCCCGGCACTCGCCCTCTCCTCCCCGGCACTCGCCCTCTCCTCCCCGGCACTCGCCCTCTCCTCCCCGGCACTCGACCTCTCCTCCCCGGCACTCGACCTCTGCCCCTCCACCCTCCCCGGCACTCGCCCTCTCCTCCCTGGCACACGCCCTCTCCCCCCCTACCCGTCACACGCCCTCTCCCCCCCCTACCCGGCACACGCCCTCTCCCCCCCCTACCCGGCACTCGCCCTCTCACCCCCTACCCGGCACTCGCCCTCCCCTCCCCGGCACTCGCCCCTCCCCTCCCCGGCACGCGCCCTCCCCTCCCCGGCACGCGCCCTCTCCTCCCCGGCACTCGCCCTCTCCTCCCTGGCACACGCCCTCTCCCCCCCTACCCGTCACACGCCCTCTCCCCCCCTACCCGGCACACGCCCTCTCCCCCCCCTACCCGGCACTCGCCCTCTTCCCCCCCTACCCGGCACTCGCCCTCCCCTCCCCGGCACTCGCCCTCCCCCTCCCCGGCACGCGCCCTCCCCTCCCCGGCACGCGCCCTCCCCTCCCCGGCACTCGCCCTCTCCTCCCCGGCACACGCCCTCTCCCCCCCTACCCGTCACACGCCCTCTCCCCCCCTACCCGGCACACGCCCTCTCCCCCCCCTACCCGGCACTCGCCCTCTCCCCCCCCTACCCGGCACTCGCCCTCCCCTCCCCGGCACTCGCCCTCCCCCTCCCCGGCACGCGCCCTCCCCTCCCGGCACGCGCCCTCCCCTCCCGGCACTCGCCCCTCTCCTCCCCCGGCACTCGCCCTCTCCTCCCCGGCACTCGCCCTCTCCTCCCCGGCACTCGCCCTCTCCTCCCCGGCACTCGCCCTCTCCACCCCGGTACTCGCCCCCTCTCCCCCGATACTCGCCCTCTCCCCCCCCCCCTCCCCGGCACTCGCCCTCTCCCCCCCCCTCCCCGGCTCTCGCCCTCTCCCCCCCGGTACTCGCCCTCTCCCCCCCGGCACTCGCCCTCGTCCCCCCCGGTACTCGCCCTCTCCACCCCTGGCACTCGCCCTCTCCCCCCCGGTACTCGCCCTCTCCCCCCCCCCCCTTCCCGGCACTCGCCCTCTCCCCCCTGGCACTCGCCCTGTCCCCCCTCCCCGGCACTCGCCCTCTCCCCCCACCTTCCCGGCACTCGCCCTCTCCCCCCAGCACTCGCCCTCTCCCCACCCGGCACTCGCCC